>NC_087151.1:39820192-39827692 GCF_035594125.1 Scylla paramamosain | reverse complement strand
TGTTATAGCAAAAACTTTCAATCACAAAAACAATAAAACATTCTCATCAACAATTTTGAAGCTATAACGTTAAACAATTACCATTACAAACAGTAAATTCACAATCAAGATGAACATGCTATAAAATATTGCACAATACACAAACACACTCCATTTGAATCATGTTCATATGCACTAAGACAAGACTCCTGGCAGCAGTACACGCACACACACGTCTACTTCAATGTTATTCTTGCTCCTGATTACCAGACGTGCTCGCCTCGCCCTGTTAGCATACCCACGTCCTGCTTCTCCTCTGTACGGTCATAAATCCACGTTGACGCTCCATTACTCCACCTTAAGCTTCACATTAATCACCCAGTTTTTCCCTATACTTTAAGATCAGGTCAGGGGAGGGAAGAGGAGGGAGAGAATTTCTGACCAAGGGGACGATGGTCATTTTTCATCTAAGCCTCGACCAAGAGCACCGTAAAGAGGAAGAGGAGGAGGAAGGGGAGAGTAGTGGCTAGTGGCGGCAGCGTTGTGAGGTTGTGACATGCGTACTGACCTACCCCGCTGAGCTGAGGTGACCCTGCCTGCTCGCCTTTAAATACACGCCGTCCCCTCTCTCTCTGTGGCCCTTCCCTGCTCCCTGCTTCCCTCTCGCCAGCCAGCCAGCCAGCCAGCCAGCCAGCCAGACAGCCAGATGCCTTCCTTTCCACGGGACTTGAGAGTAAGCTTCCTTTCGTCCTGACGTCCAGCGAGGGCTTTTCTATACTTCTATAGTTCCCTCTCTCTATTCCTCGTCCACCTCTTGGTCCTTCTCCTTCTCTTGTCCCTATTTTTTCGTCTCGTGGCCACTTACAATTGGTCCCTCACGAGCCCGACGAGCCTTTTGAAGTCCTTGTGTCAGCTGGTCTGCTAAGCCTTCGTTCGAATCCCGCTTCTCGCGATCGTCTATCTTCCGTCCTCTTTCCCGAAGGAATACTGCCCTGGCATTACTCTCTCTCTCTCTCTCTCTCTCTCTCTCTCTCTCTCTCTCTCTCTCTCTCTCTCTCTCTAATCTTAGCTCCCAACTCTTATTCTGTCTCGTCCTTTCTTCCGTTCATCCCTAACAGGGTTTTCGAAGACTCAAAGACTATCACTTTCCATTTCTATCTCCCCGGTGACTCCTCCTCTCTCTCTCTCTCTCTCTCTCTCTCTCTCTCTCTCTCTCTCTCTCTCTCTCTCTCTGCCTCGCACCTCAGCCTCATAGCAGCTAAGGAAAGCAAAGCAAGAGGTTATACGTTGGTGCTTTCCCGTCTCATTCCCACCATGAAGGTTCCTCTCAGACACATACAAGACCCGCCTTTCTTTCTTCCTCGTTGGAATATACGCGGCACTTGCTGAGGGTATCGCCTTTACCTTCTTGGACGTGTTAATACTGATAGAGGGAGCACGCACGCACGCACGCACGCACGCACGCACACACACACACACACACACACACACACACACACACACACACACACACACACACACACACACACACACACACACACAAACACTGCAGGTTGAGGATCAGGGAAAAGAATACGTGCATAATAAAATGTTATCGTGTTGTAAATCTGGATTGTATTGTGCGAATGTCAAGCTGATAGAGTGAATTGGATATGAGAGAGAGAGAGAGAGAGAGAGAGAGAGAGAGAGAGAGAGAGAGAGAGAGAGAGAGAGAGAGAGAGAGAGAGAGAGAGAGAGAGAGAGAGAGAGAGAGAAGCACAGACATAGAGGCAAACAGACAGAGAAAGAAAGAAAGAAAGAAAGAAAGAAAGGAAGGAAGAAAGAAAGAGGCAGAGAGGAAGAAACTGATAGCGGTACTAGCATAAAATATACAAAGTTATAAACCAAATAATTTGACCGAATATAAAATGACACGAACAAGAAAGAAAAGAAAATATAGAATACCATTTTCAAAACAAATAAAATGAAGGTTTTAGAGATTGATCTACTGTATGATTGCCTGTCAGTCTGCACCTTAGAACGTATATACATGCATAGATTTTACGCACCAAATAGCAAAATGCATTTCCGGTGATTCTACAACACACTCTCCCTTCTTGGGCAATCGGGACACGACAACATTTAGTCAAGTCAACTTTCAGGCTGTCCCTAGACTCGTCCATAAGTGGAATTAGATCCTCCAAAGGCAGCAGCAGAGGAGAAGGAATATACAGAGAGAGGAATAGAGAGGACATTCGAAACTTCATCCTTTTCAACTCTTTCGTAAAATGTACCAACGCGACCTTCTCCTCCCTTCCATTTAGCAGTCTCCTCTTCCTTTTCCTCCTCCTTCTCCTCCTACTCCTCCTCCTCCTCCTCCTCCTCCTCCTCCTCCTCCTCCTCCTCCTCCTCCTCCTTCTCTTCCCAATCTTCCTGCTCCCCTTTGAGACGCAATCTAGAGAAAGAAAATTGGCAGATTACAACGTCGAGTATAATGCGCACGTATTGTTTTTGGTGTGTGTGTGTGTGTGTGTGTGTGTGTGTGTGTGTGTGTGTGTGTGTGTGTGTGTGTGTGTGTGTGTGTGTGTGTGTGTGTGTGTTAGGCTCTTTATTCCCCACGGAAAGACACTTCGCTGCACGAGGCCTAATTAGTGTACAAATCATAATTACGTTGTATAATTAAGTTACACGGGACGGTGCTCTATTTTTTGCTCTCTTTTCATTTCGTACCGCAAAAGAAAAAAAAATCAACCTTTTTTTTTTTTTTCATTACCGAACAATGAAAGGCCAAGAATCTTTACAGTTTCCCTTTTGTAACCACGACCTTGTCTGAATGAACCTCTCTCTTACACTCCCCTAACCATCCCTTCTTTAACACAATCTTCCTCTTTCCGCTCCCTTCTCTTTCCTTAAACAAACCTATCTCTTCCCCTTTCTTTCCTTTCCCTACCTTCCCTACCCACACCTATCCTCCCCATCCACTCCTTACCGATCTCCTACTGAAGGCTTCCCACATCAAGCCGTGTGTGTCCTTTCCCTCGAAACACCTGCTGATAGTCACTTTAACGCGGAAAAAGCCTGAATGGTTTTAATACATCTCGGCGCCTCTGGGAACAACTGAGGGAGGGAAGAATGGGGCTGAGGGATAGGGAGTGGAAAAAAGATAAGGGAATAGAAGAGAGGGAGGGAAGGAAGGAAAGATAAGAGGTATAGTTGAAGAATAGTTCGGAAAAGAAGGGA
This sequence comes from Scylla paramamosain, assembly GCF_035594125.1. Taxonomy (NCBI): domain Eukaryota; kingdom Metazoa; phylum Arthropoda; class Malacostraca; order Decapoda; family Portunidae; genus Scylla; species Scylla paramamosain. The sequence continues at coordinate 39,824,494 of NC_087151.1, read as the reverse complement.
GACAGGAAGAGAGAAGGGATGTTCGTAGCTGTTTGTAGCTGTGTGTGTGTGTGTGTGTGTGTGTGTGTGTGTGTGTGTGTGTGTGTGTGTGTGTGTGTGTGTGTGTGTGTGTGTGTGTGTGTGTGTGTGTGTGTGTGTGTGTGTGTGTGTGTGTGTGTGTGTGTAGGTGGGTGTGGGGGTGGGTGGATGGAAGGGTGAGTGTGGTCAAGAAGATGAAATTGCGGAGGTGAGGGAATGTTATGACGCAGCAATGTGGTGTAGAGAAGATGCAGTAAGGGAAAAAAGGCAGGGATAGAGTAAGCTAAGCCAAGTGAATAAGGAAAAATGTGATATTTTACGCAAGCAGCAACAACAACAAAGGACATGTACGAAACTACAATATATGATAGACTGAAATATATAGGAACAAATACAAATTATAAAAATCTGAAAGCAAACATAATGGAAGGACACGCTTAACAGTTAAAGGAGACAGCAATGCAAAAAAAAAAAAAAGTGGTAAAGCAGACAAGAAAGACAGCATTCAAACTTTCCTTTCCTCGTATTTCTTGGCAGTGCGCCCTTCCTTAACCCGCCTGTCTGTGTCAAAAGCCAGCAGATTGTGGTGATTCGGCTGCACACCAAGTCATTACGCCATTCAACAATCCGTCACATCTTTGGCACAGTGGTCAACCTTTTGGCACCCTAGCTGTGCTTGGTTCAGCTTTACTTAACTACGAAAATCTAGAATACTCAATCCACGTTCCTTTCCCTTCCTTACATTTTAGTACAATTTCAAAGCCAAAATAAAAAGGAGACGATGCGCTACAAATCATCAGATACAAAATAAATAAATATATCAAATAAATATAGAAAGTGTCAGAAAGGAATTCTATGAGAAATTGTACTGATGTCAAACAAACACATAAACGAGGAAGGTACTGCTGGTATAGTTGTTGGTGGTGGTGGTAGTGGTGGTGGCGAGGGGCGAGTGGGGGCGTGAAGTAAAAATTGAGTGATTGATACTAAAACGTACGGGAGTCTGTTTACTGTACCATGTTGTAAACTACGTCGTGAGGGGTTGTGATGCATGTGTTCGTTACGGCTACGCTGCAACACTTGTGAGGGGCTGTGATGTGCAAGTTTGTATTTTTTATATTTTATTTTATTTTATTTTTTTTTATGTAAGAAGTGCACAGGCCTAGGACAACAAAAAGTTATCAAAAAAAGGACCACCTAAGTCCCAGTCTTTATAAAGTACAATAAGAAAAGAATAATCCAAAATTTGAAAAGTATTTTGAAACCTACTTTTATTATATCACGCGCTGTGAATGGCTGAGTGTTACACTTTACTAGTACTTTTGAGGGTAAATCTAGTATGGAAAGTCGCGTCACATCGAGGAGAGAAAGGGCTGTGTGATATATTCCGGAGTGTTAAGCTATGAGGAACTGCACTTATGAAGGGCTGAGTGTTACATCTCCCTACCATCGCTCCTACTTATCTATCCCTTCTTATCAGAGCCAAGAGTGCATGGTAATGACGTGTTATGACGCACTCAGCAGCGACGCAGGAGGAGGAGGAGGAGGAGGAGGAGGAGGAGGAGGATGTAGGAAATGTAGGAGATAGACGGGAGGCTGCTACGTTAGGATTTATCTACATTACTAACGAGGGTAATTTATACGTAATAACACGCCCGGGTGAGGGTAATATGGGCCTAGGCGCCTCCCACGCAGGGCTCATCTCAGCGTGCAGCGTGGAGAGGAGGGAAGGGCAAGTCCGCTTATGTATTCAGTTTACAGCACCACCGTGAGAGATTTTCCAACAATATATATTCTGATGTGAAATAATAATAATAGTACTCTCCGGGAAGGGAGGAATGAGGCTGGCGTGTAGGGCTGGTTCCTCTCTCTCTCTCTCTCTCTCTCTCTCTCTCTCTCTCTCTCTCTCTCTCTCTCTCTCTCTCTCTCTCTTTCTCCCTCCATATCCTATTTTTTATTTCCTTTCCTGTGGGAGTTATGAAGGAATCCGAGGCAAGATGGCGCGGCGGAAAGATGCGCGCCTCGGGATGTCAAAGGGAAGGCGAGGCATGGCTGAGGTCTAAATAAGGTAATACTGCCCTAATGTGACAAAGGGAAGGAGTGGAGGCCGCAGCTACTTCTGCTGCCCCTGCTGTATATAGTTAAAGAGTTACTACTACTACTACTGCTACTGCTGATTCTCCTGTTGTTGTTGTTGTTGTTGTTGTTGTTGTTGATGGTGGTGGTACTACTACTACTACTACTACTACTACTACTACTACTACTACTACTACTACTACTACTACTACTACTACTACTACTAGAACTACTACTACTATTATCAGGGGTAGTGGTGGTGATGGTGGTGGTGGTAGTGGTGGTGGTGGTACTACTACTACTACTGCTACTACTACTACTATGATCTTTGTTACTTGCTACTTATAAATGTTACTTTTGCTCTTCAATTTTTTGTTACTATTACGGTTCATTACTACTACTACTACTACTACTACTACTACTGCTAATAATAATAATAATAATAATACTGCTGCTACTATCAACACCACCACCACCATGACCGTAACTACTACAGCAATTGTATTTCACATCAAACTCACCCAAACACATACATACAGAAATAATTAGATAGATAGATAGAAAGATAGTTTATTGACTACAATAAAATTCAGAAACACGTTAATATTGCCTTAATTAACAATGTTAACTCTGTGTAATACAGCTTAGCTAATATTAGTCAATAAATTAATGTTACTCTGAAACAAAACCTAAATAACTAATTACGAAACTAATCACACTTGCATACTGCGTTAAATACAGAGCTAAAAAATGAGCAAATGGGAATCAGTTAACAAATTAAAGATAAATATCACAAAAACTAATTATGTATTATTTCAAAATCGATCTATAGTGCAAAATATGGGGCCAGTATACATGGAGGGATGTCAGTTTTAAAAGAGTTGCATGTGCAAAAGTTTTAGGAATAATTATAGATGAAAACTTGAACTGGGAAAAATCATAGAGTCAAACTGAATAAAATTGTCAAAAAAAAAAAAAAAAAAAACGTGGAATATTATATAAGATTCGTTATAATCTAACAACTGATGGTCTGAAAAGTTTATATTACTGACTATTTTACCCTCTTATAATATATTGTCTACATCCTCTTATAATATACTGTCTACACATTTCTTATCTAATGATTTGAAAGTATTGAAGCTTAAAAATTGTGCTTCAATATTTTTTGCCTTTTATTTGCATATAATGATTTTAATAATTATAAAAAAAAGTTTAGTTATTCACCACAGCCAAGGCACCAAAAGAAACATCAACCTGATCTGTTCACAACACACAACAATATTATATAAATTTTATATACATTGTTTTGGGCCGAAATGTTGCAACTCATTAACAGATGATATGAAAACATTAAATAATTTTAATCTGTTCAAAATTAACCTTAAACAGCATTTATATGAATTACAAAATCAAGTTGTAGTATAATAGAATAAAACTAAATATAATAGATTTATATTGATCAAATATGTTGCTTAGATACTTGTGTTAATCTTGTTATTATGAGTTTTTAAGTGTGGTTCTTGCCGTCATTGTTACACTTTTCCTATCATGTAAGAGAAATTCATGTCTGCTAGGGAGCTCATGCTCAGCAGACTAATACATTATAAATGTGTATATATTCATTGATGTATGTGATTGTTATTGGCAATAAATAAACAAAAGACAACTTATAACCAAACCTATTTAAGTTATCATCCTTCTTAATTCTTCTGCACCATAACTGTTATTGGCACTAAATAAACAAAAGACAACTTATAACCAAACCTATTTAAGTTATCATCCTTCTTAATTCTCCTGCACCATAACTACGTACGAGTATATTCCAAAAAGCCTTGTATCTCACATGTTTTAATCCCCTCCTCCCTAGATTCCCCTGCCTTATTACCCTTAGTCCTGAAACTCCCTTCCCCTTCACGGCTTTCTAGTTTTTTTTTTTTTTTGTATAATACCCCTATTGTTCTTTTTTCTTCATTGTCCGTAGTTGTATTTTCTTTCGTATTCTCTTCCCCTTGTGTCTCTTCCCACGCTTTTTTCCCCCTCTCCCTCTTCTTCGGGATTTGCATTTTTACGTTTTTCTCTTTTTTTATAAGCTTTCATTCACTTTTCTTCACTTTTTTTGTGTGTGTGTGTGTTTTTTTTTTTAAGTGTGTATTTTCTTCTCCGAGCTCAAAACAATATTTTCCTTTCCGATCTTTGCCACCGTGCTGA
>NC_087151.1:39812692-39817692 GCF_035594125.1 Scylla paramamosain | reverse complement strand
CAGTACAGCGGAACGAAAAATTTAACTCGTCAATTTAATCAAAGGCCAAAGTTTCATTTCCGGACGCGGGTCACGGTCCACTCCAATCAGTGCGTGGATGGTCCGCGGCGCGATGATCCCACGCCAGGAAACTAAAATAAACTATTCAATAAACAGACAAACCAAACAACAGGGGAAAACAAAACAGGCAGAGCGGATACACTGATATAAAGGTGAGCAGATGACCACAGACGCAAAGACAGACAGACAGGCAGGCACACACACACACACACACACACACACACACACACACACACACACACACACACACACATACAAATAAATTGTTCATTAAAGAGACGAAACGAGCAACAGGGGAAAAAAAAAAAAACAGGTAGGATGGATATACTGATATAAATATGAGCGAATGAAGAGTCAGATAGACATCCAGACAGTCACACACACAGACGCGGAGACAGTATCTTACACACACACAAAAAAAAAAAAATAAATAAATAAATAAATAAAATAAATAAATAAATAAAAAAAACAAATAAAAAAGAAAAGAAAAGAAAATACACACGATAGACGAACAAAGGAATATGAAAGTGGAAAAACAGTTATGCAGGAAAATTTGCAAAACAGTTAAAGGTAGAAAAAAAGGCTGCACGTACACGCTCATGCAATTAGAAACGGATAAGTAAAAAAAAAAAAAAAAGGAAGCATGTAAAATATGTAAAAAAAAGTACAAAAGAACAAAAAGGGATAGACAATATAAGTGAAAAAATGGAAACAATGCTAACTAATTACAAGGATTTACAACATCAGAAATTCATAAAAAAAAAATAATAAAATAGCAATACGAGCACGCTGATTAAAAAAAAAGGTATGTACATAAAAAAATAACAGAAATGAAAAAAAACACTCCAAAAGTACACACAAGCACTATCACTTAAAATAAATAAATAAATAAATAAATAAATAATATATATATATATATATATATATATATATATATATATATATATATATATATATATATATATATATATATATATATATATATATATATATATATATATATATATATATATATATATATATAAACAAAATAAAAAAAGGAGAAAAACACAATAAAATGGAGGTCCAATACATGCAAAATCACTTCCCTAATTAAAATAAAACCATCACGAGCACTCGATCCCAATCACGTCACGGGTGTAAACTTGCAGCCAACTGAATTAAATACCCCGAGCGGTCACTGAGATTACGTAAATACGGAGGGTTGTTTAATCTACTATCCATTATGTTTGCATGTAGTACTGGTGGATGCTAATCTAATACGTCTCTCTCTCTCTCTCTCTCTCTCTCTCTCTCTCTCTCTCTCTCTCTCTCTCTCTCTCTCTCTCTCTCTCTCTCTCTCTCTCTCTCTCTCTCTCTCATAATGAAAGTCACCAGTATAATGATGAAATAGTACATAAAAAGTTAACACCATGATGACAAACTAATCCTCCTCGACTTTATCAAAGTTAATGACGAGGGAGAAGTGAGTGCATTATCTCTCTCTCTCTCTCTCTCTCTCTCTCTCTCTCTCTCTCTCTCTCTCTCTCTCTCTCTCTCTCTCTCTCTCTCTCTCTCTCTCATACGCTTCTTGAAGACAGTACCTCTTTCTTTCATAGTTAAGAAATAATACACTGATTAATTATTTGAAAAAAAAAAAATCACGAAAAACCACTTACATTTAAAGCGACGACTTTCTTTTGATAGAAACGGACTAATGGAAATAACATGGAAAACCTCACCGTTATAACATTTCCAGCACAAAACAAACAAAAACCTACAAAGATTTAAAGCTTCCTCGCTTAAATTTATGACAGAAGAGAATATGAGAAAAAAATACTATAAAAACGAATGCATTTCACTGTAATTTATTTTTCGGCTGTATGTTTTTCTGTTTCTCTTGTTGGTATTATACACTGTAGTATTCTCAGAACCTCATACATTTCATTACATAAGCAATAGCATGTTTATTCACTTAATACATTTAGTGTGTTATTTTTTTTTATTTCTTTATCCTGTTTATTTTTATCTGTATTTTCCTTTTTGTTGTTCTGCAATATGAAGACTAAATTAATTATTCGTCAAATGTTGCTTCATATTTTCTTCTTTCTTTACATTTATATTATATATTAATCTATTTTCGTGTGCGTGTGTGTGTGTGTGTGTGTGTGTGTGTGTGTGTGTGTGTGTGTGTGTGTGTGTGTGTGTGTGTGTGTGTGTGTGTGTGTGTGTGTGTGTGTACTTACAATCTATCACCATATTATATCAGTCTTCATCATTTATCTTTTTCTTATCCACGACAATGCACTCACTACAAGTAACGTTTTCTTTGAGCTAAAACACCATTCTCAAGATTACAATTTATATAGAGTACATTATAAACATTACTTAATCCTGTCAATTCTTTTACTAAACCTGCATCTCTTTCTCTTTACTACTACATGCACGTGTTAATTTCTACTCATGTCCTCCCACTGCTGTTTCTTCTGTTTTTCTTTTGTAAGTGCAGCGCAGTAACTCTTTCTTTACTAATACAAGATGGTGTCAATTTCTACTCGTGTTACATTGCTGTCCTTTCGAAAATTTTAGGTGCAGCACAGTATCAATTCCCTTGAAAACTCGTGCGTCAGGGCAAGTCCTCCCGGGAACACTGAACGAGGCCCTTGATCTCCTGTTATCTGTGACTCCCTTCCTACCGAGAAATTTACAATACCCTCATGCTCTTCAGTTCTGCCCCAGTGACCACTAACGCTGCCACCCCTTGTACTTTCTTCTCCACCACCACCACCACTACTGCCACTACTTCTACTATCATGAGCATAATGACCATTTTCTTCTCCTCCTCGTACTTTTTTCCTCCTCTTTTTAGTACTTTTTTACCCCCTCTTCCTCCTTTTCTTTCTCTTCTTCTTCCTCTTCCACCTCCTCTTTTCTCCTCTTTCTCTTCTTCCAGTTCCTCCCCAAACCCCTTGCTCTTCCTCCTTTACTTCCTCCTCCTTCACCACTTCATCTTCATCCCTCTTCTCTTCAAGAACGTTTTTTCTCCTTATCTTCCTTCCTGCCATAATCATCCATCGTCTCATTTCTTTTTTAATCATCTTCCTTAATTCCATGATCACTCTTTTTCCTTCTTTCCTGCTTTCCTTCCTTCCTCCACTCCTTCCTTCTCTTCCTCCTTCTCCATACAATCCATCTTCCTCTGCTCATCTTCCTTCTCTTCCACCTCAGATTTCATCAATATTTACCTTATTCTCTCTCTCTCTCTCTCTCTCTCTCTCTCTCTCTCTCTCTCTCTCTCTCTCTCTCTCTCTCTCTCTCTCTCTCTCTCTCTCTCTCTTTCTGCATTTTTTTCATATCCTTCACTAATGATCAAGTCCTGTGCTTCACGATGGGAGAAGGTAAATTTGCAGACGATAGGAAAGAAAAAATATATACGAGTATACATACGTAGAGCTCTTTTAAAGGAGGTTGTGTAATTATCCCTGACAATTTTTTAGAATATGTTAATGAGAAGTACGACGATAAGTTCATGTACGTATGGAAAATAAAGGTGAAAATGCTTGAGTTAAGGTAATGTTACGAAATATTTTGCCTTTTTTTTTGCACAGAAGTAAAAGACAAAAGTACATACAAGTAATTTTCATGAGCAGCGGAGTAAAAATCATCTCATTAGTCTGAAGATAAATGAGCGAAGATTTTAAATTTTGCTCCCAGAATAGTAAACGTTACTGTAAAAAATAAAGGGAGTGAGTAAAATAAAATAAAGAAAAGACCTGCATCATTACAAAAGTTCTCTAAGTAGGTTACTGAAATGCTCCAGGAAACGAGGCTTAAATGCCGTCGTGTAAAAGTGCCTGGTGCTGGTGTAATTGTAAATAAAATGTTTTGTTATACAATTCTGAGTGTCGCATCAAAATATAATAAAAAGATGAGAGCTTCAGAGTGCATTAGCAGGAAGGCGTTCAGTTCTTCCTTTTTCCTTAAGAAAAAAATAATTATATAAAGAATCTTATTGTTTTGTGTTGCAGCCACTTTGTTCAAAATTGATAATAAAACTTTTCATTAATATTTGCTATGGCTTTGCTTCCCCTAAAAACAATTAACTAATTAAAAAGATTTTTTTATTCAAAAGTAATATAACAATAATTGGAATAAAATCAAATGTAGCACTGGCTTTTATATATATTTTCCTAACAAATTAACTAAAAATTTACTTTCATTCCGTATAATCTTTTCTATTTCGCATAACAACACAAACTACGTGGATTATTCTGAGATAAAGATCATAATCCTAGTGATCACTGTACGATAGTGTATGTTCCGCCAAGTTATATAAGAGATAGCGACATGCACATGAATATGTAGCCCTTAGGCGCAACACTTTTTTTTCCAACGTCGCCACTCTGTGTGCCTGCCGGTGTTGGTTCACTGAGTTCTATCCAGAACTCAGGTTCAACGCATGCGTGAACAGCATGCCAGATGTACGGTTCGATGCCTCATTTGTGCCCTGCCGTCACGGAGAGAGCATCTCTGCTTTGAGGATGAATTCGATAGATGATATATTCGGCTAATGGTTTCTTGGGACGGTTTGAATACTTAGATACATTATTTTCGTGTCTAATGGTATTGTTCTTACATTTTATGTCATCTTCGTTGTCTCAATAAAGTCTTCTTTTGGTTTCCAATGGACCACACTTGATAAGGAACGAATTCGCTTGTGAAGACTATCAGTGTGCTTTCGCCATGTTTAGTGCTTACAAGCGATTTCGTTTCTTATCGAGTGTGGTCCAATGGAAACCAAAAGAAGACTTTATTGAAGCAACGAAGATGAAATAAAATGTAAGAACAATAGCATCAGACACGATAATAATGTATCTAGGTATCTGAGTATCTGAGTTCATACTCAGAGCAGCCAGATGCTCACTCCATGATTCAAACTACTTTATGCAAGAGATATTGTG
>NC_087151.1:39800192-39810192 GCF_035594125.1 Scylla paramamosain | reverse complement strand
GGACAAAGGGGAATAAATAAAGGCAAGATATAAATAAAAGAAGAAAGAAGGAAAGAATATACAAGGAAAGGCAGAAAAGTATCGAATCAATGAAGTGGTAATGAGAGAATCAGATGCCAAATGTCTCACTGTCAGTACATAAACCTAGTGGAAGATTTGGACGTTCAATGGACAACACAAATAATTCCACCAGTTGACTTTCATGGAGACACGAAATTGAAAGGCTGGTTAGTAATAAAACATTTTCCCATTTGCACTTCGATGCTCTCTCTCTCTCTCTCTCTCTCTCTCTCTCTCTCTCTCTCTCTCTCTCTCTCTCTCTCTCTCTCTCTCTCTCTCTCTCTCTCTCTCTCTCTTCTCCATTCTCTCTATTGATTTAAGTAACGAGTCCACTATAACAGGCCAGGTGAACGAATATATGAATGAATGAATGAATGAATGAATGAATGAATGAATGAATGAACGAATGAATGAATGAATGAATAAATGAGTGAATGAGCGAATGAATGAATAAATGAATGAATGAATATATCAACGATATGAAAAATATATTGTATACATAAAATAAAGAAAAAATGTTATTCGCAACTGCATTATATAATTTCTACATCTTTATAACAATTTTTCTGCCGATAAGACATCTTAGTAATCCAAAACCGTTAAAGTCTTCGTGCTATATATAGATAATATAGACAATATAATTTGCAAAACAGAAAATTAAATATAATAAAATAATTATCTTTAACTACATTACATAATTGCTCCATTTACATGTATTTTTTCTCTGACAAGACACCTTATTTACCCAAAAATCGTTAAAATTTCAGAATATTTAATTTCAAGAGTATTCTGATAATTGAGAACACCAACCCAGCATTTTTACTCTTGACTTTCTCCCTCATCCTCTGCTTTCTTCTTTCTTCCAATCTTTGGCTGTCCCTGTTTGAGATTTGCTTGTATTTTAACACCCATTTATCTGGTTTCTTTTTTTTTCTTTTATGATATTTATTGCTTTTCTCTTTCCTCCCATATTTGTCTTTCCTTGTCTTGGATTTTTTTTGTATCTTAACACCTATCTAGCTGGCTCTTTTCATGTGTCTTCTTCACTTTCTTTCATTCGTCTTGTTTTCTCGACTGACATTTTTCTTTTAACACCTACCTAGTTATATTTCTCTTTTGTTTCATCTATTATCGTCCTTGCTTTCCTTTTTCTTTCATTCCTTACATTCCCTGTACTGATTTTATTTTTTTTTACTAACACCAACCTAGTTCTGTTCTTCTTTCTATCTATCGTATTCCCTGTTTTGCTCCTCCTTGTTTGATTTTCCCTCGTACTTCCCTTAGTCATGTACTTCAATAGGCGTCCTGAGGTGCGAGGAAGTGACAAGCTCAAGATTAATGTGCTGAGGGACTGACCGAATCATCCAGTGGCGGCATCTTTGGCACTCTAGCAGGTGAGGGGGAATGAGGTGTTTGTTGTATGTTATAAGATATTTAAATTACCCTTCTTTATCCTATCGCGTTTTCTGTTATAATCACCATACTCCATTTTCTATGCCTAGCCTATAAGAGTATTCACTAATGTCGCAAGAGAATCAAATACATTTTTCGTTCTATTCAGCTATCCTTAATAGTTACGTATTCTAAATGTATATATACTCTAGAAACTCTCAAGGTAGATCTACGATAACTAATAATATGGTTCCAGGTATGTACGTACAACCAGCAGTGTTCCCTGCACTAAAGTGACGGCAACTAGGGAGTGAAAACAACAGAGGATGGTACTTCTAAGGACAGGGAAAGACAGCAGAGGTGAGGAAAGTCACCAAGAAACACCTTCATCCGTAATGATGATGACCCAGTGATACCTCTCAAGTGTGTCATTTGGGGGCAAAACAAGAGACGACACAAGGCACTCAGGAAACTTGATGAAAAGACTCGGTGGTTTAAGATTGTGTTGTTTCAGCGGCAGGCTTACTGATTCAGGGAGTGATTATGTCATTAAGGCACTCTTGTTATGGAAGGTGACTATGTCATTAAGGCACTCTTGTTATGGAAGGTGACTGGGAGGGGGAGGGGGTAGGAGGAGGATATGCAGGTGGAAGAGGAGGAGGAGGAGGAGGAGGAGGAGGAGGAGGAGGAGGAGGAGGAGGAGGAGGAGGAGGAGGAGGAGGAGGACAACGACAACGACAACGACAGCAACAACAACAACAACAACAACAACAACAACAACAACAACAACAACAACAACAACAACAACAACAACAACAAGCACATGATGATGATGATGATGCTGATGATGATGAAAAAATAGAAAGGAGGAGAAAAGCAGGAAAAGAAGAATAAAAAAAAAAAAAATTACCACCACTACCACCGCCAACAACAACAACAACAACAACAACAACAACAAACAGTATGAAAGTATGAAAAAAGTATGAAAGTATGAAAGGAAAATATATATTAGAAAAAAAAAACTGAAATATAATAAATCACAGAAATTCAGTCGTGTTTTGCAGCGCTCGGTAACAGTTCAGTGGAAGATTGAATTTTCCTTGCACAAAAGAAATGGCAGGAAATCCTTTCTATTTTCACCCCAGGCAAATCAGTGGAGAGAGAGAGAGAGAGAGAGAGAGAGAGAGAGAGAGAGAGAGAGAGAGAGAGAGAGAGAGAGAGAGAGAGAGAGAGAGAGAGAGAGAGAGAGAGACACAGAGACATTCTATCACATTATCCTACAAAGCCGAGGCACATTGACTTCTTTATATTTCACGAAGGTACAACGAACACAATCCCAGAAGACAAAAGACACACTGTAAAGATCATCATAAAAAATGTTACGTCATATTACAAAACACAACACAACCACACACCAGAGAGAGAGAGAGAGAGAGAGAGAGAGAGAGAGAGAGAGAGAGAGAGAGAGAGAGAGAGAGAGAGAGAGAGAGAAACGGTACTCTAACCAATAACGATCTCAGGGTCGGTCCTTCGGCTCATCCATTACGGGTCACCACACAGGATCACCCGTCATCACCTCACCATGTCTTCTGAGCCTCTTTCTCCTGCACCCATCACCCCGCACATCACCCGCCTGTCTCCCTTCATTGCATCCATAAACCTTCTCTTTGATCCTCCTATCGTCCTCTCGTCTGGTGAATCTATTTCTCCTTTCTCCTCTTCATAAGGTCAAACCACCTCAGTCTCGTTTCAGTCAATTCTTCCTCAAACTAACATAAGAGAATAAGAAGATAAGGGAAGCTGCAGGAAGCCATCAGTCCTACACGTGCTAGATCCTGACGTACAAGCAATGCGCCTCTAATATGCACGTTTTTTTTTTTCCTATCAAACGAGAATAGCTAAACTTGGGTGCTTTGAGAGATAAGTATTAGCACCATACTTCAACATAAGTTTTCGTGACAAGGTTTCGTGACAAGGAAGTTCTGAAGCTATTGGTCGTAACATATACAGCTTGCTACTTCAAGACAAGACATATGCATTCGAGGCAAAACACTACCTACAGACTTCTTGGTCATCTCATGCATGTAATTCACTCTGCCCTTTGAAGTGACATTTTAGAGTTCTGAGTTCTTAGTAAATTTTGTATTCTTCCTGTACATGTATTTTTACTTACTGGATTTACGTACTACAAAAAAAAAAAAAATAAATAAATAAAATAAATCAATCAATCAATCAATCAATCAAATAAAAATAAAAATAAAATAAATAAAAAAATTAATAAATGAAAATAAATAAAATGTATCGAGCTCCTTTATCTTCTAATTATCGATCATGTCAAATGTTATCCATCACATATATACTGATTAACCTTTATATCACTTTGCTCGTTCTTTGTAAACATTCATCGAACTAAGAGAGAGAGAGAGAGAGAGAGAGAGAGAGAGAGAGAGAGAGAGAGAGAGAGAGAGAGAGAGAGAGAGAGAGAGAGAGAGAGAGAGAGAGAGAGAGAGAGAGAGAGAGAGAGAGAGAGAGAGAGAGAGAGAGAGAGAGAGAGATTGGTGATTTTGTAGTTTATATAGCTACATTATTATTCAGGAAAATGTGCTACAAAACCAAGAGTCCTAAAAACTAGTAAACGTCTACAAAAAAAATATACATATATGTCTGAGAGTGAAAAAGGTGAAATTCGAAACTTTAATTAAGAATCTCGCTTTTCCAAAAGAAATAAGAAGAAAAAATCCGTATAACTCAAGGTAAGTTGGGGTCTTTTTTCCATGTTTTTTATGTCTTCCCTTCATATTTTTCATTTTCTTTTCTTCATCATATTTTCTTCCGCTTCTTCCTCTTCCTCCTCGTCGTTTTCCTCCTCCCTTCATCTCTTTCTTCAGCGCTAACATTTCTTTCTCCAACTCTTCTTACTTCTCCTCCTCCTCCTCCTCCTCCTCCTCCTCCTCCTCCTCCTCTTCTTCTTTTCTTCCCTGGGTGAGTGCAATCTCAGAAACAACATAAACGAGAAGAGAAAAAAATAAATAAATCCCATCCACCGTGTGACCCTTTCCTGACCCAATCCATGGCAAGAACCCTCTCTCTCTCTCTCTCTCTCTCTCTCTCTCTCTCTCTCTCTCTCTCTCTCTCTCTCTCTCTCTCTCTCTTTCTCTGTACCTTCTGTTTCCTTGTCTTATTATTTTTTCGTTGTCATTCCCTTTCTTTTCTTGTGACCCACTTTTCATCTAAGCTTGTTTTACCCCCCCTCTCTCTCTCTCTCTCTCTCTCTCTCTCTCTCTCTCTCTCTCTCTCTCTCTCTCTGTCTCTGTCTCTCTCTCTATTCCTCCTCCTCCTCCTTCTCCTCCAGCCGTCCTCCTCCTCCTCCTCTTGACAGTTTCTTCATTTCCCTCATTCCGTGCTGTCCCTTCCTCCATTAGAGTCATCAACTCAGCCCTTTACCTATTTCCTCTCCGTGATGTCTTTCCTCCTTCCATTCCCCTTCTCTCTCTCTCTCTCTCTCTCTCTCTCTCTCTCTCTCTCTCTCTCTCTCTCTCTCTCTCTCTCTCTCTCTCTCTCTCTCTCTCTCTCTCTCTCTCTCTCTCTCATAAATATATTTTGTTTTGGTAATAGGATTATTCTGTAATCATAGAGAGGAGAGAGAGAGAGAGAGAGAGAGAGAGAGAGAGAGAGAGAGAGAGAGAGAGAGAGAGAGAGAGAGAGAGAGAGAGAGAGAGAGAGAGAGAGAGAGAGAGAGAGAGAGAGAGAGAGAGAGAGAGACAGGGTAGAAAGGAGAGAGGGAGATATGGAGGGAGAGCGGCAGAAGAGGGAGACGGAGGAGGGAAACACGGGCGACGCTCAAAAAAAAAAAAAAAAAAAAAAAAGTGAAGGACGAGTCGATGCCGGGCTATAAAAGGCGACGACCTGCAAAGGGGAGGTGGACACACACATACACACACACACACACACACACACACACACACACACACACACACACACACACACACACACACACACACACACACACACACACATACACAAACAAACACACAAAAGGGCGCCGCCTCTGAGTGACATTTCTATTTTTTCCATCATCCATTCCTCCATCAACCTCTATCAACCTTACCCTCCCTTTCTCTGTCCTCTCCCTGTCTCCTTACACATTCCCTGTCAATCTGTCAACCTTTTCCTTTCTTCCCATTCCCTGTCAGTCTCCACGCCTTGCCTCCACCAAACATCCTATACCTCCCATGGAAAGAGAAGATCGTGTCTTTCTCTCTGCCTCTTACCAGCGTCAGATATGTATCATCGCCTTCAAGATCCATGCTATCGGTTTCCCTGCGTCCACCACACCTTCCCTTGCGTCACTTAGATTCCTCTGTCCTCTCGCCACGCACGGAACAACATACCCAAGAAACCGTTCACTTTTCCGCCAGCAGACACACACAAAAACACACCCCACACACGTATCTACACATACAGTACATTCACACTTACACACGCACTCATCGTCCTCACTTGGACTCCTGAATCCACCAATTTTAATAAGTCCATATCTCTGAAACGCAAAAATCGGCGGCATAATTCGGCTCACTTGCTGCTGACTCGTACCACCTGCAGTCACACACACACACACACACACACACACACACACACACACACACACACACACACACGCGTCTCATCACGAAAAACCTTCCCACAACACCTCTTTCTTCTCCACTCTCTCTCCACATCATCCACTTCCAACTTTCATTTCTTACCCGAGTCTATTACACAACATCAACCACCTTCCTTCATCCACTCCGTCATCGCCACTACAGCCTTTCTTTTTCCCTCTCCCTCTCCTTCTTCCACTCCATTACAATACACAACCTCCAGCCTCGTCCATTCCAGTTGTCTTTTTTTCCTCCTACAGCAGAGTCTGAGCTAGGTCATTCCATACGCCTTGATTTAGCTTCCTACCGCGCTGCGAGGCACTGTAGTTGGTACGTATGAGGCTGCTATGAGTTGAGTATAGGAGGAAGGTGGCTGAGTAGGTAGCTAGGATGCGGTAGGGGCTTAGAGAGAGAGAGAGAGAAAGAGAGAGGTAGGAAGCTGGTTATCTTCTATCACCCTTCCTTACTCTTTCTCATCTCCCGTCCCTTCCTTTCCACCCACACACATGTGCTGGTTCCCACATTCGAGGAACAGAAGGGAACAGAGAACAATACCAGAAAAAAAAATATGGGTTAAAATGGGAACGAGAACAAGCGAGAGAGAGAGAAAAAAAAAGAGCTTAGAGGAGAAATAGGAGGAGGAGGAGAAATAAGAGGAAGGTACATACAACACATGGAGCCTGAAACAATGGAAGACACAGAGGGACACGAAGGTAAAAATAACACGGGAGAATAACGGGTTAATAGAGAACAGCACTACTGGGGAGAAATCTAAAGCCAAAAGGAACAAAGCGAGCATGAAGGAAGGAAATAATGTGAATAGATCCTTGGTTAACTCAAGGAAAAACAAGATTTGAGAGAGAGAGAGAGAGAGAGAGAGAGAGAGAGAGAGAGAGAGAGAGAGAGAGAGAGAGAGAGAGAGAGAGAGAGAGAGAGTTTCATGAAGAGGCAACTAAAACTGAAAACGGATGAAAATCCACCACCACCACCACCACCACCACCACACAACAACAACAACAGCAACGCAAGCCTCGTTTCCACTCACAACACCACCACACACCTCGACAAACACTCAGCCTCACAAAACATATGAATTTCCGTAGTAAAACTCTTCCATTTATTTTTACACGTTAATTCCCTTGTCACAGCGCCTTCAATTCCACCTCTTTAGCGTCAAGTAATGTTTATTTTACATAGAATAACACCACATCAGAGTTACGCAAGATAAACACCTCGTCTTGCCCACGCACCGCCGTCCAGCTACCGCATCTCACATCCCTCGTTACGTCTCTCAACCCTACCCGTGCCACTCTGGTCTCCCCCGTCCCTGTCGATCCTCACCGTCCCTTGGTTTTGGGCAGCAGCAACGCGCCTCCTCTGATCTCCGCCGACTCAATCTCCGTTACCAGGAAGTTAATGATAATATGCAATGTCCTTACTGAATCATTTTCCCTTCGGGCCGTCTTGTTATTAACGTCCTGTTGAGTGAGTGAAGGCCTTGCTCTAGGGACGCGGGGCGGGAAGGTACCTAGGTCGGTGGATCTGGTGTACGGGAATCTGGCTGGCCGACTGGCTGGAAGGGACGCTGGCTGGTTGATTGGCTGGCTGGTTGACTGGCTGGTTGGTTGACTGGCTGATTGGTTGGTTGACTGGTTGGCGAAGAGAAGGTTAAATGGCTGACGTAGGGGAGACTGGCTGACTGGCTGGTTGATAGGATGAAGTTATTCTTGGCTGGTTGCGTTAGATGAAGTCAGTTGGCTCTTTGTTTGGCTGCATGAACAGTTGTATGGCAGGAAGCATTCCCTTTCAACGGCTGACAGGTTGGCTGGGTGGCAGATGTTACTCTGAGCTGACTGGTTGGCAGAGAGGAAGGCTTGTTGGCTACCTGACTGGCGGACTGATGTTCATTTTGACTGAGCCTCCTGGTTGGCAAAAGAGAGGCCTGTCTGGTTGGCTGTCTGGATGGACACGGCCAGGGGAACGCGAGGGTGACTCTAATCACAGGCTGGCGGAAGAGCAGGGGACGGCCCATATGGAAGGGATATTATAACCAAATTAGATTACAGGACGGCATATCCAAATTAGACTTCGTGTTATAGGCGTGAGGGGCGTGCGTGAGTGGGTGTAATGGCGGCGCCCGCTGGAGGGTGTACTCGTATGTGCTCGTATATGCATGTATTCATGATGTGACAAGGAGCAGGGCGAGGGTAGCCAGACAACCAGCCCGCCCAACACGAGACAGGCGGGACATTCATCCATCCGCGGACGTGAAGCTCCAGCGAGGATCATCCCTCGATATCAGACAAGGGAGCATTAGGAGGAGGAGGAGAGGAGAGAGAGAGAGAGAGAGAGAGAGAGAGAGAGAGAGAGAGAGAGAGAGAGAGAGAGAGAGAGAGAGAGAGAGAGAGAGAGAGAGAGAGAGAGAGAGAGAGAGAGAGAGAGAGAGAGAGAGAGAGAGAGAGAGAGAGAGAGAGAGTTTTCAATCCATACCGTCTCCTCTTTAAAGTTCACGTAGCGTAAACTGATCATTAAATGAGCAATCAAGTGTGTGTGTGTGTGTGTGTGTGTGTGTGTGTGTGTGTGTGTGTGTGTGTGTGTGTGTGTGTGTGTGTGTGTGTGTGTGTGTGTGTGTGTGTGTGTGTGTGTGTGTGTGTGTGTGTGTGTGTGTGTGTGTGTGTGTGTGTGTGTGTGTGTGTAACGTGCAATAAAAAAAATGGACATCAACCATAAAAAAACCCATCTGACATTGGAATAAAAGTACAAAATGAAATAATGCCCCACACTCACACACACACACACACACACACACACACACACACACACACACACACACACACATTCAGCCAGCCAGCCAGTACCTCAAGCCCTCAATAAGGAACGAATTACCCTTTCTCAATTCTCGTGCTCCTCGGCAGGCTTATTCCGCTTAATTTGTACGGCAGACTAAACCCATCACAGAGGCGGCTGTGCAGGGCTTCCTCCTCTGCCTTAAGCCGAGAAAATGATGCCAAAGCTGAAAGGGATGACGCCGGAGCCTCCTGGTCTCTGGGAGTCAGGGGAGCGCGCCACGTCCTTGCAATTCTGTGAGATTTCCTCCCCTTAGCCCCTTAATCGTCCTTGCCTCCGAAGATCAACCCAGCCTGACCTTTACATGTCTGCTTCTCTCCACTCAAGTCCTTCCGTCGTTTCTTGTCTCTTTGACTCCTAATTGTAATATAGCACTTGTTACTTGATTTACCTTAATAATAGTAATAGTAATAATAATGATAATAATAATAATAGTGATAATAATAATAATAATAATAATAATAATAATAATAATAATAATAATAATAATAATAATAATAATAATAATAATAATACAAGCACAAAAGGCGTGAATTACTCAATCGTTTTTCTTGCTGTTTGTGGTGTCTTTTGATATCATGCTTTGAACTTGAACCAGTACTTTTTTAACCATTCGTCCCACTCAAGGATGAAAAATAATTGGAAGCCAAGAATAAGAAAGAAACAAGGAGAAAACAATACCTAGTAGAAGTTTCAGGTAAGGAAGGGAAAATGAATTTATTAAAGCTTTCGTGAACAGTTCCAAATTTCTTCGATATATTTCTTATCTGTGTACTAAAAAAAAAATTAGGTAAACGATGCGGCCAGTATTTACTGTATGTCACCTAGTGTATATTTCTTCCTAATCAGCATCATAATATACTAAAAAAAAAAATAAAATCAAAGAAAACAAGCAGACACGAACTACAGGAAGCGCGTGGGGACTCAGGACACCTTTAGGGAAGTAAATATAATCAGTAAAGTGCTCGCGGTGCTGCAATGAGGAGACATTCCAGACGCTGCCACGACTCGCTTATTACGTGGCTATTCTGAGCGGAACACAAACACGGGTGTAAAAATAC
>NC_087151.1:39767692-39795192 GCF_035594125.1 Scylla paramamosain | reverse complement strand
GAATTAAGACACAATATTTCTTATTAAAAAAAATAAACAAATGTAGCAAAATTTCGTTTTCCTTTATTTCCTTGACACGCACAACACAACAACAGACGAGTGACAAGGAGGAAAAAACTAAGTAAATATATCTGAGCTGCCTGACGCCACTTTGCCATAAACTCACACGTCTCGCCCGACAAAGGCAAGCACGCCGGGCCGCCTCGTGTGTCGCCGACAAACACGACATCTACAAACACTCGCGCCTGTGTTTACGAGCCTACAAACACTGATGTCGCGGAGGGAGAAAAGGCAACGACACGGGAAACATCTATATTCATAATTTTTGCCGGCAATTGAATAAAGTCGAAGGCAAATCATGGCGACGAGTACATACAAATGTGAAAAACGGAATGCTGCTGACGAAAGCAGTATAGTTGACACACACACACACACACACACACACCACGTAGTGTAGTGGTTTGCACGCTCGGCTCACAACCAAGAAGACCCGGGTTCGAATCCCGTGCTCGGCGAGGCAAAAATGGGCGAGCCTCTTAATGTCTAGCCTCTGTTCACCAAGCAGCATGTAGGTACGAATGTAACCCGAGGGGCCACTTGCACACCACCCGGTGTGTGGTGTGCAAGTGGTCTCAGTCCTACCCAAAGATCGGTCACTATGAACTCTGAGCTCTTTACGTAGGGTAATAGCTGGCTGGGTGACCAGCAGACGACCGTAAGTGAATCACACACACACACACACACACACACACAACACACACACACATAATAAAACTCTCGAGACCAAACTAGACAAACTTGAAGAAGCTGAATAACACACATTACCGTGACTTTGGACGATGACCTTAACTTGAACAGACACAGGAGGGTCACAATAATAAACATGTAAAGACACACAGCTCATGACACTGGATGATCCTTAATATTATAAAACTATGTATTAGCTTCCCTCATAGCAAAATAAATGTTATTAAATATAAGAAAATCAAGATTAGCAAAACCATAAATGTTACAAATGTTTAATCATATATGCCGAGACACAGGCTTGTAATGACCACACGACTGCAGGATAAAACTTGTGAACAACCAACTCAGTTTTTCAGTCATCCCTTTCTTCGCGGATGATTGTAACGAAATCACGTGGAAGAAGTGGAGTAAAAACCTTGGCCACATTTCAACAAACAGAATACACATGTCTGCTTCCGATCAGAAGAGAATAACTCGTTACCTTTATGACCCTTCGCCTTTGTGTCCATTGGGGATAAGACTCACTTCCCCTGGCACGCTGAGGCTGACACCTGGTATCACCACGAGCACTCACCTGGGAGGAGGAGGAAAAAACACATTAGTCTGGCACACTATTGATGCATTATTATTTACTCGTATTTCAATTACTTATCTGCAAATCTGAAAACACATTCTTAATATCGACACAAGAATTACGCTAGAGCAAATTACAATAGAGAGACATTATCTATTCTTTTAAAATATTCACTTGTAGGGATTAGATGATAAGAAAAAAATTATAGTATTAGTAATTAGAGTAACAAGACTGACATATAGGCTCGTATTCTGGAACAGTTCTGCCCGCACCCTGGCTACTTTCAAAAGGCGTTAGATTAAGTTATATGAGTTTTACAATAGTGTTTTAAAGGTTCTAGTGGCAAATTAACAAGATCTCTACATTATTAACAGGAGAGAAACTCTTAAGAATTTGACCAATCACCTCCGCGGCCTTTGATAACAGTCGTGGTGAAAGAGCAGAACGTTTCTGAATACGGGCCATATATATATTTTCTTTTTCATAAGAAATCACAAAAAATACATCAGGCATTCTATTAAAGACTCACCAGGAGTAATAAAAAAAAATGAAATTGTAACTCATTTTTGTACCCAATTATCGTAATGGCATATCGGCTTTCTTTTTTTCTTTTTCAAGCTCCATTACTTGAGGAAAACATTACCAGGAACTGAGGCCTGATAGGGACCTAATTACTTTCCATTTTACGGAAGTCATACTTCCTCAGGGATGTTTAAGGATGAATGACGCGCTGCAGGATCTCTCTTTATGCTCGGTGACTCGAATACTATTAGAGAAAAGAGAATACAATGGCTTTAGATACAAGGACTCTCTCTCTCTCTCTCTCTCTCTCTCTCTCTCTCTCTCTCTCTCTCTCTCTCTCTCTCTCTCTCTCTCTCTCTCTCTCTCTCTCTCTCTCTCTCTCTCTCTCTCTCTGTGTGTGTGTGTGTGTGTGTGTGTGTGTGGATCCATCCATGACTATTATGGTATCAAATAAGTAATATATCAAATCAAGTAATTCATCTCGGTCCTTGAAATATACTTATTTCCACTGATTTTTAAGATTACCTACTCAATTAGAACTTTTGTCTTCGTTTTTTTTTTTTTTTTTTGTGGGAAGGAACAGAGAGTAGACAGAACTGGCAATTAAGAGGAGTGACTCAGAATTCTTCCTCTCTTTTACCCCTAACAAGATTCCATTTCAAGTGACAAAAAATGAATTTATATTCCCCAAGGATCTATATGTTATTTCACGTCCTCGCTCGAGCGGCAAAAAATCTAAACACGTAAGCACATCACGCAGCGCCTATCAAATAACGGCCATCAAACTTTAGTGCACTTCTGGCCGTATAAAATAAGTGATTAATTCCCCCTGACCCCAATGTCCCCCCGTAAAGTATAATGGTCCTAAAGGGTAAAAATGCGAAAACCTTTACTCGTCTGCGGCGCCTCCCACCTGCAGTTCCTCTTTACGGCCGCCTCCTAACTCCTCCCTCGGTGGGCAAACTTAATTAATTTGAGAGCCATCGGTCCGCCATCATCACTGAAAAATCATAATAGCAAGCGGACGAGTCTATTTGGAAGCGTCGAGGAGGGTGTGTGTGTGTGTGTGTGTGTGTGTGTGTGTGTGTGTGTGTGTGTGTGTGTGTGTGTGTGTGTGTGTGTGTGTAAGTGGGTTGAGTGGGTGGGTGTGAGCCGATTATAGCGTTAGTCAGTTCGCTCGTATACTTCGCGCTTGTTGGCCCCAAAGAGAGAGAGAGAGAGAAAAAAAAAAAAAAAACCGGGGGAAAAAGGCTCGTGTGAGTGTAGTGTCGACTGTATCTTGCCGGCGTGCACGAGATAAAGCGAGTGCGTAAATATATACTGGGTGTAAATAGTTGGTTCATTTATTTAGGGAACTGTTAGCCTACAGAGTTTTCAGTGCCGGTGTGTTCCAGGTAGTGCTCGTGTACAGGGAACGTGGTGTTACACATAGCGCTTCTTTCCCTTGTACTTTACTTATTCGAAACAGGAATACCAGCAGAAAAGTCTCATCTAATTTACAGGAACTGCCACGTGTAGGTGTGACAATTTCTAGCAAATACCCTTATTTTCTTATATTCTTGCGTTCTTATCAAAATTCAATATATATTAATGGATTTCAAAGGATTATTTATTCTTTTTTCTTAATATGAAAAAACGTGGTACTTATCCTATTAATATTGTAGTATTCATTAAGACTCTCTTAGAAATTGTGTTTATGCCAAGTCCTCAAGGAGTGAGTCTACAGGCCGGACATCAAAGCCTCCAAGAACAAAAAGACGAGGCCATAAGAACTTAGGGACGTAAGAAAATAAGGGAAACTACAAAAAAGCCACCAGGCCTACATGTGGCCGCTCCTTTCAATAATTTAAAAGCAGGAGGAAAGAAGAGCAACACTGAACACCTTATCTATGTCTCACATCTTAACGTTCCTCAGTGGTCACCCAGCACAAGGTAAGGCGAGGTGAGGCTGCAATACCAAAGTTGCCGTGAGACTCAATAAGCTAACTATTCCCAGTGACCCGCCGTGAGTTCGTGTCCTCCGCCAGTATGTAATCTGAATGAGAAATATTAATGAACGGAACCGCTGCCGGAGACGTAAGAGGATAGATTGATGGAATAAATGAATATCTGTGTAGTTGTTAACAATTAATGTTCAAGACGATGATTGAGTATTACTAAGATATTCCTTCTGTGACAAAACATGTTGTATTTATAATTATTTTCAAGATATTCGCCGTATATCAACGACTACTTTCCCTGAAAAATAAAAGGAAAAAAAAATGTAAAAGCTACGATTGAAAAAAGAACAAACACGAAAATAAATAAAAGAAATCCATGAAAACCCACGAATAAGGACGAATAAGGAATTACTAATATGTCAAGGGAAGAAAAAAAAAAAAAGAGAAAAGGTATAAAAAATTACCATGTCAGAATTCGAGAAAAAATAAAAAAAACATGGAAAAACACGAATACAAAAAATCCCAGTATGTCAGGATATCTTAAAAACCCCCGAAAAAGACTCGCCCAAAGAAAAATACGAAAATTAGCTTAAACTTGTTATCTTAATAGCAAACACATAATTAGCGAAGCAAAAAACTCCTTACACCCTCAGACTTTTGTGTTGAGTAATGCCATAATTTCTGGGCTTAAGCCTCATTAGTTCTCTGGCTCATCTGTGTAGGGAAGGAAGGTATGGGCGCGGTAATTACAAACAGGATACTTTCGGTAAGATAATTAGTATTTAAGGATCGGTACTAAATTTCACACACATTCTTAATGATTCACACCTGGAGACAGTCGGGGCACAGCTTACCCATGACTCCATTCTCACTTCAGGTTGATCGATAAATAGGTACCTGGGAAAAACTGAGGTCACTGGGGATAAAAGATACAGTCCACCACAGACTCAAAGGCCAATGAGAGGGAGACGAGTGTCGAGAGCTTATCCAGCAGTAGTGTGTGGCTCAACTTTACTTTTACTGATCGAGAGCCACTTTTCTTATTCACATTCCTGTCTGTCTATCTGTTCATCTGTCTGTCTGTCTGTCAGTTAGTGCGAGTCCGCAGGCGTATGTATACATTCTAGAACAGCCATAAGCTATTCCTGTCCATCCGTGCCTTGACACCCCCACCTGAATGACATTTGCAGCTTAAGCCTGACGCCGAAAAGAGTAGATTCCAGGGCTTAGTGCTAAATCCTCATAAAGCAAAGCCCATAAACGAGCGCGGCCCACCAGTACAACCCAGGATGGATGTGGATGTGGAGTAAGTGGAGAGCCGGGTGGTGGTGGAAAGGTGTGTGTGGGTGGATGGGAAGTGAGGATACCAGGGATGAAATACTAAAGAGAAAGGGTACGTGGTGATACTGATTGCATGGGGGTAGATGAAGGCATGCATGATCTTTTGGTGTGTGTGTGTGTGTGTGTGTGTGTGTGTGTGTGTGTGTGTGTGTGTGTGTGTGTGTGTGTGTGTGTGTGTTTGGTGTTCAATGATCCAAAGCGTCGGCGACACACAACGCATTACCGTCCGTGTTTTGGTATTGATGCCACACAAACAATGGACGAGGCTTCGCAAGCTGCTGCTCGCCGCGGCTCCGCTGATGGAAACATACATGAATACACGAGCCTCGATCTAACAGAGTAAAATACAACACCGATGCCAGAGAATAAAACAAATGTCAGGGGCGATTCTGTTCACTCTTGATTTTCAATAACTTACAATATTAGTTTTCTCTCTCTCTCTCTCTCTCTCTCTCTCTCTCTCTCTCTCTCTCTCTCTCTCTCTCTCTCTCTCTCTCTCTCTCTCTCTCTCTCTCTCTCTCTCTCGATTGCTCCATTCTTTATCAACCTCTCTTTCCTTCCCTTCCACTCTTTATCATCAACCTCTCTTCCTTTTCCTTCCACTCTTTTCCTCTCCCCTCCCCTTCCCTGTCTTCTCTCCAACGCTCACTTTTGCTTTAACCTTCCTCTCCCTCTGGTACTATATTCATCCTTCCTAAAAATTTGGACAGAAGTAAATCATTTCCCTTACTGAAAACTCTCTCTCTCTCTCTCTCTCTCTCTCTCTCTCTCTCTCTCTCTCTCTCTCTCTCTCTCTCTCTCTCTCTCTCTCTCTCTCTCTCTCTCCCCCTTTACTTCTCCCACATTCTCTTTTAATCTCTCCTCCCCTGCCTTGTATTCCCACACTCCCTCCTTTCCTGGAACTCTTCCTACGATCACTCAATGTTTCATGAGTGGCTGTATTGAAATATTAATTGCAAAAAAGACAAGGGGTGTATTCCTAGAAAACACAAGGTTATAATATATTGGAAAACAAGCGTTATTCAATTACACACTATACTTTACATTGGGTATTGAGTGACTGGTGAGTGTAGCGTAGCCTTTGTGTTGCCTTCTAGCCAAAAACAAGGGGCCTATTCTATAAAGGTAGAGCAGCAAACAGGTGTTATTTATTTACCCTCTATAGTTGTGCATTGGCTTCTGGGCGGCTCAGCTTAACGTAGCCACAGTGTCATTGCCGCCCTCTAGACAAGTCAGAACTGAAGGATATGTGGTGTATTGACTTCCATTGATTATTTCACAGGGTTGGTGGAGGACTATGCACTGCCGCTGAATTCCATTAGGTTCCTTAGTGGAATTAAATGTGGAAATGCAGGCTGGCAACTGTCATTAGCTCTCTCTCTCTCTCTCTCTCTCTCTCTCTCTCTAGTTGGTATGTAACATGGGAAATGGAGACTGGCTGGTTGGTTGAGTGTTGAAGGACTAACTAACTGACTAACTGATTGACTGACTGACTGAACTCTCTCTCTCTCTCTCTCTCTCTCTCTCTCTCTCTCTCTCTCTCTCTCTCTCTCTCTCTCTCTCTCTCTCTCTCTCTCTCTCTCTCTCTCTCAAAGACACACAACACCGCCATGAATTTATCGCACTCTCGCAGCCAGCGGTGACGTCTTCCCGAAAAGCCAGGCCCGATACCAGCTGCCTCCCGTCACTGACATCCCGAATCCTCCTCGCAAGATTCTTTCCGCCTGCCCACGTGTGTGTGTGTGTGTGTGTGTGTGTGTGTGTGTGTGTGTGTGTGTGTGTGTGTGTGTGTGTGTGTGTGTGTGTGTGTGTGTGTGTGTGTGTGTGTGTGTGTGTGTGTGTGTGTTATTTTAAAGTGAAATGGAAAGAATGGAAAGAAAGAAGAGAAGGCAATAAGTAGATGAGTATAATATGATCTCTCTCTCTCTCTCTCTCTCTCTCTCTCTCTCTCTCTCTCTCTCTCTCTCTCTCTCTCTCTCTCTCTCTTTCAAAATCCTCGCAATACTAGGATATTGAAATAGTTTTGGGGAATAGTATTGTTTTGCTCTTATACTTAACCAGAATAAATTCATTTCCTTGTTTCGTGAAATATCACTCTAAAATATTGCTTCATCAACGCCAATGTCAAGAAATGTTCACTTGATCTATTATTACTTTGGCTGAAAGCAGGAAACAACATCGGCATTCACCAATACACAAAGCCAATGCACCATGAAGCATGTAAAGCCGATTGGTGTGTTCTCCCAGCCAAGACCAGCCTGGGGTGAGCCAAGGTAACATTACACATAAACAGCCACAGTATACCTAGCGCTGTGTTCACCAACCTGGCTCCTACACCTTGCCCTCCTTCCATCCCAGGTTCAGGCCACTGTACGAGTAAATCCCAGCGTTGTGTTCACTAACCTAACCTAGCTTGTATACATTCCCTCCTCCCTGCCCTGTGGAAGCCATCACGGCCCATCTATTTTCTTTCTACTCGAGGGGAGGAAGCCAAAGACGAGGATAAAAAAAAAAAAAAAAGACGAAAGGACCTTTTACGTTCCATAAAAATCTTTCATAAAGGAAAAGTAAAGATGAAGCCAAAATCATAATGACGTTAAGGTTTTCCGGTGGACAGTTTTCTTTTATTTTTTTAGGGAACCCCAAATTATAGCCAGACTGCAGGGAAATGAAAAGCAGTGATATTTTGGTTTCTTACTAATGACCATGAGAAAAATAAAAATGTTTGTATACCACGTATTGATGAGATAGATGATACAGAGAGAGAGAGAGAGAGAGAGAGAGAGAGAGAGAGAGAGAGAGAGAGAGAGAGAGAGAGAGAGAGAGAGAGAGAGAGAGAGAGAGAGAGAGAGAGAGAGAGAGAGAGAGAGAGAGAGAGAGAGAGAGATGGAAATTACACTCATTACCATAAAGCAGCATTATAAAAAGTGAAAAAAGAAAAAAACCACTAAAGGAAACACAGCGAAAATTAACATCAGTGCAAGTAAAGCAAAAGTGAAAACTGCTGGTGGAATAAAAGATGGGGCATTTTATTCCAATAGAGCAGCATTATAAAACACCGAGAGATTACTAAAGAAAACAAGGAAGAAAGACACATCGATCGAAACATGCGTACTACCTTGGGCATGGCTGAGTACTGCTGGCGGAACAAGCGAAACACGCGTACCAGGAGTGAGGCAATCAGTGTGCCGCAAACTTGGTCAACGATGACAGGTAGAACGAGACTGTTACGACCCATCAGCCCCACAGCGACCCACTGAGGGGAGGGAGGGAAGGAGGGAAGGAAGTAGGGTAGGGATGAAGTCGTGTCTTGATTTAGGAACAGCTCTCTCTCTCTCTCTCTCTCTCTCTCTCTCTCTCTCTCTCTCTCTCTCTCTCTCTCTCTCTCTCTCTTTCCGAAGGCCATCTTTACTTAGGACAGGCGGATTCATGGCTCTCCAGTCACCCGTAAGGAACACTTCCTGCAACAAAACATCACGTAGGTGGACACAGCCTCCGCACCGCGAGACATCACTTGCTGCCACATAAATTCCAAAAAATATCGCAACCTTCAAGAGTTTACAGTGTGACTATCTTCGTCACTTCCGGGGTTTAGTTCAAATATGGAACACGCGGAAATGTCAGGGTAGCGTCCCTCCACCACCGGCACAGATGAAAAGGTGAAAATGAATACCTTACACAAACTGGAATTCGAAAAAAAAAGGAGTAATGGATGTGATCTGTGATTATGTGTGAGACGTACAAGGGAATGTGTTTAATTTTAAATAGAAACTACTGGGACTTGTTTAAATGTCACTAATCCAGTACCCGTTGGAATGATGAACAAAGAATTTCAGAAGACTGAAGGATAAGGAACTATTTTCTACAGTATTTTCCAGATTTTTAAGGTGATATGGATGAATAAAGATATAGTAAATAAAATATGGTTTGATAATATTAAAAAATGACTTTCCTATTTATTTATTTTAGGTTCACTTAAGATAGCATAGAGAAGGAAGTTAAGGAATTGATAAAATAAGTTCTAGTTTTAGAGCATTAATGAATTCTTTATCGTACATATCAATTTCCCAAGGCTGTGCTGAAGAATAAAGTAACAAAAACAAAATCTTTAAACCGTGGAACCCCTGAACGTCGATAAGAACTGGCAGGTGGCAGGCGGCAGGTGAGGAATAGGACGCATATCTTTCCTGTACACCTACAATAAAAACGATGCTCAAATAACGACCAAACTCTCGATGTTTCCATAAAAACGCGCCTCTCCTTCCTTCATCCTCAACTATTTTTCCATCGAAACTCCATGGCACATTTAAACTTTACCTATACATTCCAAAATTTCACACTCAGAGGATCACATTTCAAAAACACAACGCTTCATTTCCTTTCCGTAACAATAGCAAGCACAGCGAGGCTTCCAGATGAACGAAAATCATTATTATCATTTCACCCGCAGGATATACAATTTAATAAAAGCAGGCAGAGCAGTACAGGTGTATACAGCCTGCCCCCTGTCCCCTCCTGGACGCCCCGTGGTCTAGTTTCCCACCCGAGACAGCGCCCCTTTCGCTTCCTCTATTTCTCGAACGCACCTCAGTAACCTTCAACGTTAGATAAGCCGAGTCAAGCTGCTTTTCTTTTTCAATACACTAGCCATCATCCGCGCTGATGGTCTTGGGATGAGTGAGTGAAGTGAGTGGGTGGGTGAGTGAGTGGCTCAGTGAATGTGTGAATGAGAGGGCGAGTGAGCGAATGACCAGTGAAAGCAAGTAAGTTACAGAGAGAGTGAGATGACTGAGCGTGAAAGAGGACATTGAAAGACAAGAAGTAGGAAATCGTACAAAAATATGATGCTGAGAAGAGAATAATATAAAAGGAAGCCAGAAAATCTCTCTCTCTCTCTCTCTCTCTCTCTCTCTCTCTCTCTCTCTCTCTCTCTCTCTCTCTCTCTCTCTCTCTCTCTCTCTCTCTCTCTCTCTCTCTCTCTCTCTCTCTCTCTCCCACTCACTCTGCATCCCTTAGCACGTGCCTATACCAATAAGCTTCTGCCATCCATCACGCCAACACATCCTGGATGGAGGAAGGCGCAGCACTCCCGCCTTGAGTCACCTCCACTTGTTACAGAGTCACTGAAGGGAAGGAGGAAAGGAGGGAACAGCGGGGACTATGCGAAAATACATGAGGCAATGGACATTAAGAGAAGGATGAAAATGATTGTGGTTTTACTGGATTTTCTTAAAGTTTCTATCATTCTCTTCTTACTATCACTATACATATTCTTTCCCTTGCATTTCTTTTCCATATATATATACCTTACATTGGAGCTTAGTGAAGGGATGTGAAAGTTTATTGAAAGAGGAAAATGTACGTACGGAGAATCAGAGAAAATGGAGAATTAGAGTGAAGGAGCACGTAAAGAATGAATAAAAACAGGGGATTGAAGGAGGAAGATGTGTGACGTGAAGACCAGGTGTATACAAGACAGGAAAAAAACAGAAACTCCAAGAAGAGGAAAGGAAAAGTGAAACTGAGAAAAATAATAAAATAAAAAAAAGTTGAGACCACGAGAGAGAGAGAGAGAGAGAGAGAGAGAGAGAGAGAGAGAGAGAGAGAGAGAGAGAGAGAGAGAGAGAGAGAGAGAGAGAGAGAGAGAGAGAGAGCATAAAAAAATTAGGGAGAGTCAAGAGAGGAAGTCAGTCTTAATGAAACAAGGGAAGGTGAAGGAGGAGAAAAAGCAAAGCAAACCCTAATGAGATGAAAAGGACAGAAAACCTAGCAAATACAAAAGAAAAAAAAATAGAGAAAAGTAAAAAAAAAAGAGAAAAAAGAGAACATGTAGATCAAAAAGAAGAAGAGAAACGCAGAGGGCGGCGAGACACAAAGATGAGAAAACAAGGAGACGAAAGAATAAAAAAAAAAAAAAACTGACAAAATGTAAGAAATAAATGAATACATATACTGAGCAGACGAAGAAACATAAACGAGAGAAGGAAGAGGATAAAAGAGAATCACCAAAAACAAGAAATACTAATACAAATTTTCAGAACTAAACAACAGTGACTTCTGTAGATGCATTTTTCCCTCCAAACCTCGCTCCCTCTTACCTTTCCTTCTTTCTATCAGCTGTCCCTCTGAACCCTTACCTCTTTCCCTTGTCTTCCTCCACTCCTGCTCCCTCTCTCTCTCTTCTAATGGAGTCGACTAATTACGTTATTGCAGCTCGTTTCTCTCCCTCGCGAGTGGCAATTCGAGTCGAAATACTGTCGCGGTGAAGCTGAAGACTTTTCTGATCAGGGCAAATGCTTCCTTAGCTTCTTGTTCGCGAGTTCCTGTCCTTCGCATTTTTCTTTATTCTTGCGGTTATATGATTCTATATTTCTGTTTGTGTTTCTGTCTGCTTGAAGAGGGGTGATAGGAATGTAGAAGGAAGACATAAAATTCTCTCTCTCTCTCTCTCTCTCTCTCTCTCTCTCTCTCTCTCTCTCTCTCTCTCTCTCTCTCTCTCTCTCTGAAATCTGTAAAATACAATAGAATATAATTTAACATGATTCTTCAGTCTTCTCAAACATTTTGTTACGTGAACTACTATTTTTTGTTCACCCCTGCCTCGGTACTGGACGGCTGCTGACATTTAAGCAAGTTTCTTTACTTACATATGTGCCGACACCTGACGCATTATTTAGCAGCAGAACGTGACGTGAGCGAAATACCACACGATCACGAATGTCTATATGGATGTTGGAAAGGTCTCTAGGGTCCTCTTTTTTTTTTTTTTTAAGTCGCTAATGCTAAACAAAGGCCATCGTTTCATTATTTCTACTATCTGTAATTACTTTTCTTGCCTTAAATTCATTGTGAGACGAACTTCTGAAAGATATATATATTTTTTTTAAGTGCTTCAGGCTTTCATCATCAGTTTCAAAAGCCGTAGAGATTATTAGTTGGGTTCTTAGTATTGGTCAATGGTCATTCTTAAAGCATTTTGTTTTATTAACTCTAACTGACTGCCTTCAATCTCTCTCATCACCGCAGTGTTGAATCTCTTGCAATCTTCTACCGCTATTTTTACGCTAACTGTTCTTCTCATCTTGCCAACTGCATGCCTTCCCTGCTCCCGCCCTCTCGCTGCACAAGACTTTCTACTTTATCTCGCCCCTATTATGTCCACCTCTTTAATACAAGAGTTACCCATTATTCTCAGTCATTCATCCCTTTCTCTGTTAATTTCTGGAACTCACTGCCTGTTTATGTATTTTCACCTTCCTATGACTTGATCTCTTTTAAAAAGGAGGTTTCAAGCACTTATCCTCCAATATTTGATTATCCAATTTGAGTTCACTTTGCGAACTGGCACTCAAGTGGGCATTTTCTTCAAATTTTATTACCGTTGGCCACTGGTACTCTTACATAAAACTAACGCCAAAATCATGAGAACACTCTCGATTACTACCATAACTTCCACTTCTGTTAAAGGGAGTCGACATAAGGCATAGAAACCTTTAGATACACAGGCATGAACCACATGGAAGTTGTTAAACGCTTCAGGCTTTTATCGCGGAGATGATTAGTCAGATTCACCTGGATGTTTGCTCTTTTAAACTATCGCTAGAATCATAAAAACGCTTTTAAAAACCATATAACTTCCATTCCTGTTCAAGGGAGCCGAGATAATGCGCTGAAATGTTTGAGAATGCGAACAGAAAACCGATCGAAAATTAAGATTACAATATGAACACCATTACCAAGACCACTCTTACTGTCCCTACCATTACCAAAACAACAGTACAAAGAACAGAGATAATAACCATCTATTAAATCATCAACCTTAACAAGAACAAGAATAATGGGCACAATAAAGCAAACTAACTTCAAAGGATGCCCTCAACACCATTAGTAATAACAAAAGCAGGATGAAAAGACCACTAGTAAAACACAAGGGAAGGAGCTGCAGAGACAAATCCATCTGTAGGAGCGCCCATGCTATCAACAATAACTGCAATAACAACCATAATGACAAGGA
The DNA here is from genome assembly GCF_035594125.1 of Scylla paramamosain. Lineage (NCBI taxonomy): Eukaryota > Metazoa > Arthropoda > Malacostraca > Decapoda > Portunidae > Scylla > Scylla paramamosain. The sequence continues at coordinate 39,782,054 of NC_087151.1, read as the reverse complement.
GAGCCCCATACATCATCCTGGAGATCACAGCGGAACAAAGTTAATTCCCGGGTGCTTTGTGCTGCGGGTGCCGGCAAGGAGACAATTGTTTTTTTATTGTGGGCGTTAAGGTTAGTGGTGTTGCTGCCATTATCCACCTTTATACACCATTATCCTTTATCCAGCACCATTTTCGCTTCTCTCTTTCTTCTTTTCTTCTTCCTTTGCTTCTCTTTCGCCATATGAACATCATTATCATTGCAGTCGTTCTCCTTTCCCTTTCATTATTCTTTTCTTATATATATATATTTTTTTTCACATGTCGCTACTGCGCTTTCCTTCTTCTCCACTTTCTCTTCTTGTTGCCTCTGTTGCATCTGCTGTTGCTGTTGCTGTTATTGTTGTTGCTGTTCCTGTTGCTGCTGCTACTCTTCGTTCCCCTTCACCCTTTCTGGTGTAATTCTTACGAAGGTAACAAAAGATCTGTATAAAGGCTTGGAGAAAGATAATCTTGTTATAAGCTAACAAGCATTCTTTTTTATGCTACTCGTACTAGGTCCCCACCCCTCCTCCTCCTCCTCCTCCTCCTCCTCCTCCTCCTCCTCCCCCTCCTCCTCCTCCTCCTCCTCCTCCTCCTCCTCCTCCTCCTCCTCCTCCTCCTCCTCCTCCTCCTCCTCCTCCTCCTGTTCTTTCTTCTCCTGCTCCTCTTCCTTCACTTAAGCTCTACGCATTCAAACCTTTCATTACCCATACACCACATTAATTCTCCTTCACTACCATAAGCCCAATCTAGTATTCACCTCACAAACCCACACATATTAAGTCACTTTTAATGGCATTTCTGGAGCTCCACCCACTCCTCGCTGAGTCCCTAGTAGGTACCAACAGTCCATTGTCACATATCTCGGCTTCACGTCCCTTTTCACAGCCATTCAAGCCTATAAAATTCTCTTCTCGTACCCTTGAGAGCACTCATCCCTTCAACTCCCGGCCATTCCAGTCCTCGCAGCTTTCCTCTCACGCCTCCACATCCTTGCACAACCTTACTCTTACCATCATTCTATTACCTTCCCTACTCTCTCTCTCTCTCTCTCTCTCTCTCTCTCTCTCTCTCTCTCTCTCTCTCTCTCTCTCTCTCCTGTGCCTCCTGTCGTCTTCCTTCCCCTGTCCTTCCCTCTCTTGGCTCTTCCCCCTTCCACACCACCGACATAACCATTTCGAGTAACGATGTCAATTTATTTAACAGTTCAACTAGCCTCACTGCCGAAAGAATTAGATAAGCGAAGAGAAAACTAAATCTTGCAAAGAGCAGCAAGTGTGGGGAAGGAAAATGGAAAGGCTTTAAGGTAAGAAAGGGCTTGTGACGGGAAGGAAGATGAGGGGAGGGAAGAGAAAGGAAGGGAAAGGAAAGGAAGACAAGAAGAGAGAAGAGATGAGAGAAGAGAAGGGAAGGGAAGGAAAGAGGGGAGGTGAAGGGAAGGGAAGGGATGAGAAGAAAAAGGGAAGGGAAGGGAACTGAAGGAAAGGGAACGGAAAAGGAAAGGAAAAAAAGAGGAAAGGAAAGAGGAGAGGAGAGGCAAGAGAAACGAAGGGAAGGAAAGGAAAAGAAAGGAAAGCCAGAGCGACAGCATGGAGGAAAAGAGATGCGAAAGTAAACTATGGAAAAATAAAGGCTGGCAAAGGAAACTAAGGTAATGAAAAGCAGAGAAGAAAAAAAGGAAGGCAAAAAGGAAATTCAGAAACAGGACAAGAACGAAACAAAAGGATATGCTGAAAGAAAATAATAGAAAACTAGAGCCTAGACATAAAAAGGGATAAGATGAAAGAGAGAGAGAGAGAGAGAGAGAGAGAGAGAGAGAGAGAGAGAGAGAGAGAGAGAGAGAGAGAGAGAGAGAGAGAGAGAGATGGGGAAAAGGGGGAAAGAGGGAAACAGAGAGGCAGGGTGGAAAAGAACACGTTGAATTAAATTAATGATAGAAGGTTGCGGAACTGCACTAATGGCGGGGCAGCACTGTGCGTATAAAGCATTCTCTCTGCACCAGTTTTATATTACAGTGAAAAAAAAAAAAGTGAGGGAAACACGTACCTTGATATGTTAAGGAGTACATGCTTTTTCCTTATTTACTTTCTCTCTCTCTCTCTCTCTCTCTCTCTCTCTCTCTCTCTCTCTCTCTCTCTCTCTCTCTCTCTCTCTCTCTCTCTCTCTCTCTCTCTCTCTCTCTCTCTGTGACACACACACACACACACAAATTCATTCCTGGGTGTCAAACTGTCAAGTCAATTTCAATTACCCATTGTAGTCGTGTCCCGCAATACAAGTTCTCTTCAACTTACTGCTCCTCCTCCTCCTCCTCTTCTTCCTTGTCCCAGGACAACCATAAATAAAGTGTACTAGATATAATAATAATAATAATAATACGTAATAGTAATAGTAGTAGTAACAGTAGTATTAGTAGTACTAGTATTAATGATAATGATAATAGTAATAATAATAATAGTAGTAGTAGTAGTAGTAGTAGTAGTAGTAGTAGTAGTAGTAGTAGTAGTAGTAGTAGTAGTAGTAGTAGTAGTAGTAGTAGTAGTAGTAGTAGTAGTAGTAATAATAACAATAATAATAATAATAACAATAATAATAATAATAATAATAATAATAATAATAATAATAATAATAATAACAACAACAAATAACAATAACAACTGTAGCAGCAATAATAATAATAATAGCAACAATAACAATAATAATAATTCAGTATGATAGAATGAGATGAAAAAAAATGCAATATAAATGTAAATGAGGAAAACTGAAGAGCATATAATATTCCAACGAGCACACTGAAAAAAAAAATAATTATGGAAATATATCTTAATAAAACCCTTAGCAGTCCATCACATTGAGAGAGAGAGAGAGAGAGAGAGAGAGAGAGAGAGAGAGAGAGAGAGAGAGAGAGAGAGAGAGAGAGAGAGAGAGAGAGAGAGAGAGAGAGAGAGAGAGAGAGAGAGAGAGAGAGAGAGAGAGAGAGAGTAATTTCATGAAGGTCATTAATACTCTTCCTTTTCTGTTACTGATTTCCATGAATATTAAGTCACTTTCTGCATGACCAGTCGGCGGGAGGAGGAGGAGGAGGAGGAGGAGGAGGAGGAGGAGGAGGAGGAGGAGGAGGAGGAGGAGGAGGAGGAGGAGGAGTAGGAGCAGGAGGAAAAGAAAGACCAACAGGAAGAGAGAACCAGAAGAAAAAGACAGGAAAATTAAGAGAGAGAGAGAGAGAGAGAGAGAGAGAGAGAGAGAGAGAGAGAGAGAGAGAGAGAGAGAGAGAGAGAGAGAGAGAGAGAGAGAGAGAGAGAGAGAATGTGCTGCTGATAAAAAAATTATGATAGAGGTAGTAGTGGTGGATGTGATATTGATGGCGGTGGTGGTGTGGTGGTGGTGGCGGTGGTAGTAGTGGTGGTGGTGGTAGTGGTAATAGAAGTGTAGGAAAGATGGCCAATCCTACAAACAAAAACTAACCCATAAGATACTCTGATTACTCGTTGAAACTTTACCACTCAGGCGACCTCAGCAGCATCCCACCCATCTAAAGTTTGAAAATAGGGTGAGAATATTTCGTATCCAAGAATGAATATTTCTGTGGGAGGACGCTAGAAAAAAAGATTAAACGAGGCGTGGAGAGAGAGAGAGAGAGAGAGAGAGAGAGAGAGAGAGAGAGAGAGAGAGAGAGAGAGAGAGAGAGAGAGAGAGAGAGAGAGAGAGAGAGAGAGAGAGAGAGAGAGAGAGAATTGCGAGGGAAATTGAGACTGAGTACTAAGGAATCGTTAAGAGGAGTCGTAGAAAAGAAGGGAATCTCGAAGACGACTAAGGAAACGGAGACAGAAAAGGAGGAGGTGGAATGAGGAAGGAGAAAGAGGAAGTAGCAAGTGGAGGGAAATTAGATGGAAAGCAGAAGGGAATGTTTACGTGGAAAAACGGAGAAGACGGAGAAGAAAGAGAGAAAGAAAGGAAAGGGAGGCTGAAGAAGTGCTAAGATTAAAGAAATAATGGAGAAGAACAGGTAGGAAAGAAAGTGGTGGTGGTGGTGGCGGCAGGTGGCTTCCCGGTAACTTCTGCGTGTGATGCGATTTGTGTCGATAATTTTTGGCAGGCAGTGTGTTGCTCGTCAAGTTTTTCTTCATTAAGCAGCTTCAGGAATTTCGTGTCGGGAATATTTCGAGTCCGGCGATTGAGTTTAGGTTTCAGTGAACTGGTAAAACATTGGCAGGTCAGAGTTCTTTTGTGTGTCAGTGGCCGATGCCCTCTGACCGTTTTACATTTTTTAAAATTTTATTTTAAGTTGCCTGTGTGTGTGTGTGTGTGTGTGTGTGTGTGTGTGTGTGTGTGTGTGTGTGTGTGTGTGTGTGTGTGTGTGTGTGTGTGTGTGTGTGTGTGTGTGTGTGTTCTATGACATTTTAAAAGGTTGCCAGATTACTGTTCGGTTCTGTTGCTTTATTTACTTTTAAGCTGAACAACCCAAGTGACACGCCTGGCCAGAGCAACACTGAACAAGTCTCATTGAAATAAAACTCCATACAGCCTTTGGTCTATTAAGCTGCTAATTCATTATCTACTTCTACGTGTTTATGTTTGTATCGCATTGTCTTCTGTCTATCTGTGTCTACATCTTTCGGTTTGACATTATTTTCTCGTCCTTTATCATTAAATAACTTTGGAATGTCTTAATTACTGGTTAGTTATTACTGGTTAGTTATAAGTCATTATTTTCAATCAAGTTGCTGTGAATATTAACGTACCACTATTTCCTCACCGCCTCCTTCCACTAATCCCATCTTGATCCTTCATGGCACCGTTACCTCCCTGTTATCCGCCTCACATCTGCCCATCCCAAACCAAACACATCAGAACACGCCAACATTCCCCTCACGCTGACACTGACGCAATCTGACAGCATCCGCCGCCACACCTGTACGCCTCAAGCCCTCAAAGGAGACGTGAATTTGCTTATGTAAATGATGTGCCAAGTAATCACCTGCTTCGGGAGATCCACAAACTTGTCTTCTCTGCTCACCGACACTTGACTCGCCTCTATCTGTTGGAATCATGCATCTCTTACTTCTGATTAGATACTGTAATTATCAACCTGCTTATCTTTGGTCTTCCTTTGTGTTCTCCGTCATAATCACAGTCAGTGTACTATTTTCTCCATCCACATAAATAATCACCTTCTGTTACAATCATGAATATCTTACTTTTGATTAGATACTGTACCATCAAATTCCTTGTGTTTATTTTTCTTTTGTGTTTTCCATCTTAGTCACAGTTCTGTTATCTATCCAGAGAAATGTTTTTTTTTACCTCCCCCTCTCTCTCTCTCTCTCTCTCTCTCTCTCTCTCTCTCTCTCTCTCTCTCTCTCTCTCTCTCTCTCTCTCTCTCTCTCTACCCCAAGCGTTGGCCATCACTGAAGAGCCTATAAAATTTTGTGGTCCGAGCACTGCCCCATTGCGAGCCATCCACCACCATGAGCCTCGCTGCCCTGCCCTTTATCATCTCATCCAACACCTACTTGCGGCCCTGATCCCCGAGGCTTTGCAGGGTGAAGCCACGTGAAGGATGACGAGGGTTCATACCACCATTACCAGCACCACCACCATCGCTACCACCACTGCTAACAATACCAAGAAAAACCTAATGTCATAACAAACAGCTTAATTAGGATTTTTGTTGCTTGACTTGTAATTTAACATACACACGCGTGCACACACACACACACACACACACACACACACACACACACACACACACACACACACACACACACACACACACACACACACACAATGTGAAGACAGGCGGTCAAACAAATAGACAAACAGAGAGACAAGCAGAAAGACAGCCCCCCCCCACACACACACACACACATTAAGACAAGCAGAGACAGACAGACAGACAAACAAACAAACAGACACACAGACAGGAAGACAGACAGCCCATCCGCCACACCTCGGACGTGATAGGCAGACAAGTGGCAAGGAGTGGTGTTCCTGCTCTTCACCCCGTCAAGGTCAGCACGGCTTGTCTTCACTTCCGCCACCATGTCAGTATCCTTGACGTGATTCACATTAATACGTTCACGCTTCGCTTCACAGTATTCGCCAAACAACTAGCAGTTTGAATTTCCTTAATGTACAGTGCGTCGCTTATTTCCCTGTCGTGACCGTGTGCTTGATTATCTGACGAGCAACTGAGTGACAAGAGTAATTGCCCTGTCGCCTGATGGAGTGGCAATGACCTAGCAAAGGAGCGTCATGGTGTACAGAAAAATATAAAGAAAGCACACGTTTCAAATATCCCCCTCAATTGTAATAAACATTTAAGAATTCTTTTCCCCAATTACTCACGCGCATTTTTAGCAAGAGAAGACATTCACACGTTAATGTGGTTGACAGTAGATACAGAGACAGGTCAATAGGACCTTGATTCTTATCATGTATACTACAAATAAATAAATAAATAGAATAAACAGAATTAGAAAAAAAAAACTTGCTCTATGTCCTCTGACAATGAAGAAAAGTGATGTGCAAAGGACAAACAATGAACTGACCTTAACTTAAACAGATAAGAGCAGACCATACATGACAAGTAGAAAAAAAAAAATGCAAGACGACGAAACGAAGAGGAAACACGGAAGAGTCGAGATGTGCAGAGAGACGAACAATGAACTGAACCTTAACTTAAACAGGTGAAAGTACACCACAGAGGACTAAAAGTTAAAAAGTAGCAAGACGACGAAGAAGAAACACGGAAGCGTCGATATTTTGTCCCCCAGGCGTCCTAAGTGAAGCGAGTGCCGGGCTGGCTGGCTGGCAGGATAGGAGAGGGAAGGTTACTCTCGACTAATGAATCCAAAAAAAAAAAAAAAAAGAAAAGATTTAGAGAAAAATATGGTTGATCCCTGCTATCGATCCCCAGCAGGCAAGTTAATGAATGGACGCGCAGTATTATAGCAGCTCAACGGAAACAAACAGCAGGTACTTTTTTTTCGGCACAATTAGGGTGGTGTTTATCTTAACTCTTTCACTGGTATTGTCACTCTATGATTCAGAAGGGTGTAAACAATTATGTACATGAACACGGAGAAAATAAAATAATAGCAGGTTATTTGACTTTCTAGGCTCCACCACGACTACCTATTTTATGAGACTAGTACAAAAAATGTCGAAAAAGAAAGTGATTATGAGAAAATATGGGAGTGTAAACAATAATATGCATATAAATAGAGAGAGAAAAAAAAAAAGGACAATAAGAGGTTGGTATTGTAATAGGAGGTTAATCTCGGACTTTCTACAAGACGATGTGTTTAGTGAGGTTCTGGTAGAAAATGTATCTAAAAAAATATATATAACTGATTATGGGAATATATAATCCAATATTCAAAAGATTGTTTCTTACCGACGTGCAGCGACAAGTCAGGAGGAGGTGACAGGGATTACAAACTCTCTCTCTCTCTCTCTCTCTCTCTCTCTCTCTCTCTCTCTCTCTCTCTCTCTCTCTCTCTCTCTCTCTCTCTCTCTCTCTCTCTCTCTGTCTGTGGAATTTTACTTTTAACTTCAGGTTCACAGGGAATGAAAAAAAAAAAACTCCCTAAGTGAAATGAATGACGCCCTGCGGTGGCAATGCCCCTCACGTTTCAAGAGGAGGCGCCATTCTCCTCACGTGTGTGTGTGTGTGTGTGTGTGTGTGTGTGTGTGTGTGTGTGTTTGTACTCAAAAAAGTATAAAAAACAACTTTTATAGTCGAGGGAGGGAGCTGTTGTTGAAATGTGATCACACACACACACACACACACACACACAGAGAGAGAGAGAGAGAGAGAGAGAGAGAGAGAGAGAGAGAGAGAGAGAGAGGAGAGAGGAGAGAGAGAGAGAGAGAGAGAGAGAGAGAGAGAGAGAGAGAGGAGAGAGAGAGAGAGAGAGAGAGAGAGAGGAGAGAGAGAGAGAGAGGAGAGAGAGAGACGAAGAAAATAAATAAATAAAAAAAAAGAAATGAGGAATAAAAAACAATAAATTCAATAAATTCATAAATAACACGAAGACAGACACACATACAGACAGCCACCATGAACCAGGCTGTTCATCACGCAGCATCACAGGTGTACAGGTGTGTTTGCGTACCTCGACATGTGTATCAGTCTTATTATATATAATATATATATATATATATATATATATATATATATATATATATATATATATATATATATATATATATATATATATAAATATATATATATATATATATATATATATATATATATATAATCCCACATGTGCCCATGGTCAACCAGTCTATTCTATTTTTAGCCTTTCTCCTCCTACCTCTACCTTCTCAAGGGACTTCACACACACTTCCAGTCATTGAGAAAAACCACTGCATTCGCTTTTGAGTCTTCCTGCCTGCTCATTGGCTAAAATAACGAGCTCTACCAGTGGCTCCTCCACCTCATTTCCTGGCATCTCATTGGTTATTTCTTCATCCCAAAAGCTGTATCGTGATCCACTTAACTGACATAAATATAGCCCGCATGCGTAGTTAGTCCTCAGTTCTAGTCAGAGAGTCAGTCTTGGTCGCTCAGTCAGTTCTCGTCCGAGTCACAGTCAGTCAGTCTTTCGATAGAGTTCACATAAGTCTGCTCAGTCATCATCAGTTCGCGAGCAGCAGTTCATATCACTTCAGAGAGAGTGAGAGAACAATCATTCGTCACGTCCAAAATCATCAGTGTCTCGTCCCGTATCAAGTGTGTACATCCTCTACATTATTAAATCAAGAACAACTCTCATCATTCGTGTCTTTTACTCGCACACATCAACTATATCAACTTACCTACCCCACGACCTCCACGCTACCAACAATACCAAGCTCACTATCGCCCCTCCACGCTACCAACACACCAGGCTCCTCATCTGATCCAGCAGTGGCAAGCTGAAGAGACGAGAGACCGAGAAAGAGACAGAGGCAAACAGAGGGAGAGAGAGAAAGAAACTGAAAACAGAGGATCATAAGACATGCAGGCGATGCAGGCGAGGCACGAGTTGTCTTCCAGGATGCCGCTATCACCAGGTCATCACGAGCTCCGCGAATGTCAAGCAGGACGCGAGAGACTGTCGTGGGAGGCGTACTCGCAGAAACAATTCCAACTGACATTACCAACCCCGATCGTGAGTTGCCAAATGGAAAACGCGTTGGTGAAAGGAGAGATTACGTGACGGTATGATATTAGAGGCGTAGGGTATTTAGTTAAGACTGCGTGGGAGTGCGTGGGATGGAGTACAAGGGTATGGTACGATGTGGTGTATACGTTTAGCATCGTGAATGATGTTTAATGAGCTTTCGAACGATTAATCATGGACAAAAAGTATTGTTCGGCATTATGTATGTGAGTTAATGTATGCGAGGAATCGTGGGTGACTTGGGTACGTGTGTGTGTGTGTGTGTGTGTGTGTGTGTGTGTGTGTGTGTATGTGTGTGTGTGTGTGTGTGTGTGTGTGTGTGTGTGTGTGTGTGAGGTGACTGAGGCACGTGGCGGGGCAGGTGCTGGAGTGCGTGGGAGGAAGGCGTGGGAGGCGTGCTGGTGGTATTGTCCGGTTGCAGATCACGGGCTGGGTTGTTAGTGAACCGCAAAAAGCCGTTCCAGGAAGGTGAGAAGGGCGTGTGGTGTGTGTGTGTGTGTGTGTGTGTGTGTGTGTGTGTGTGTGTGTGTGTGTGTGTGTGTGTGTGTGTGTGTGTGTGTGTGTGTGTGTGTGTGTGTGTGTGTGTGTGTGTGTGTGTGTGTGTGTGTGTGTGTGTGGAAAGGTGATGATTGGGGGAGACTGTGTTGTGCCGGATGTTAGGGTCGTGTGTGTGTGTGTGTGTGTGTGTGTGTGTGTGTGTGTGTGTGTGTGTGTGTGTGTGTGTGTGTGTGTGTGGTGTGTATGTGTGTTCGTGCCCCGTTACCCTAAAACACGTCAGGGATTCGTGGCACGTTAAGCGGAGGAGAGCAAAAAAAACAGCCACTCTTTCCTTGCATACGAGTACAGAACTATTTGCACTTGCACACGCACACACACATACACAGGCAGACGCACGCACATGCTCACAATAAAACCCACTACACTTGCCATGCTATGTATACTGCTCTCCTTCCCCCGTCGTACTCCTTTACATACAGTTTTCCCCCTCGTGTTGTTTCCCACCTGTAATTTTCCCCTGTACCTGGGTATTTCGTGTCACCTGTATGCTCAGTTAAGACTTTTAATACTTACGAGAAAGGGTTATAATTATACATTAAGACCAGCAATCAATAAAAGAAATAATTACTATTCATTATTTACCACGTGTACTTTTCTCTTCTATCTGTATACTAAGATTACTTTTTAATACCTACTAAAACACTTCATAATTACATACGATGATAAGTTACATAGGTGAAGTGTATTTTATCTATCAAAATAATTTACCTCTACCTTTTTATACCGTCTTGTTTATACTAAGTTAAGCCCTTTAATACCTACGAAAGCAAACCATAATTACAAACGATGACAAGCTACATAGGTCAAGTATATTGATCTGATAAAACACCATTATAATTTCCTCCTACACTTTCTTTCATCTCCTGTCATGTTTATAATCAGTTACATCCTTTAATACCAACGAGAACATATTATAGTTACAGATGATGAGAAGTTACTTAAGTCAAATGCATCTATAACAACAGAACAACGGCTGCCATTATTTTCCACCAGTATTTCTTCCCATCTACTTGTGTACCTTCTGTCTGTTCAATCAGTTAAGATCCTCACTACCCACGAGAATTCATCATAATTACAAACATGAACGAATAAATAGGTTTAGTGTACTTATCTGTATATGAAAAAAAAAAAAAAAAAAACAATTACGTGTCATTAGTATTTCCTAACTAGAATTTTCCTTTTACCTATTTACCTTCTACTTATACACTACAGGAATATATATTTACAACAGCTAAATAGGTCGTGTATTTATCTAAAACAAAAGCAACACCTGTTTACCCTCGACCCATATACTTGCTTAGAACCCTCAATACCGATGAAAATATATCATAATCACAAACATCAAGAGCTAAATAGGTCGTGTATTTATCAATGAAAACACCTTAATAACAACTAGTATTACTATTTTTCCACCAATATTTTTCCCATCTACCTCTTTACCTTCTACGTGTACGCTCAGTTCAGTCATTTTATATACCTACAATAACATGCCATCAACGTCAAAATAGGTCAAGTGCATTTATCTATCAAAATACCTTAAAAATAAAACAACTACTATTTTTATTTTCCACCTATATATATTTTTCCCTCAACCTGTATGTACACTTAGTTAAAGCACCTAATACTTACGATAACATATAATTACAAGCTTCAATAGCTAAATAGGTCAAGGGCATTTATCTATCAGCACACCATAACAATTACTACGTGAAATACTGCCTGTGCTCTACCATTCCCGTCCTCAGGTGGTAATGAACGCTGACACACGCAGGGCCATTTACAAGCGGCCATTAGTCGCGTGCAGACCATGAGCTGTTTAGTATATGAACAGCACAAGTGTTTTACGAGGCTTGGGTAAGTGCGCGCTCGCCAAGAAAGGTAGGAGGAAAGAAAGAGCATCAGGAGGAAAAGAGGATGGTAAATGATAAACAGGAAAGAGGAAAATGGAGGAAGAAGTATAATGGGAACGTCAAAGTAGGGATAAAGTAAAAATAGAGAAGGAAAAGAGAAGAAAATGAGGGGAGAAAGAAAAGGAGAATTGGATGCGAGGGACAGGAAGGAGAGAGGGAGGAAATAACGTGGAGGGCGTAAGAAAAATAGAGGAAGAAAGGAGAAGTGAAGGAGGAAAAGAGGAGAAAAGGAAGGAAATACAAATAAATATTAAGAGATTAAGAGATGAAAGAAAATGGAAGGATGAAGCATGAAAAAAAGAGATAATTTTGGAGGAAAAGGCAAAAAAAAAAAGGAATAACGAGAAGGCGCATGTGGAAGGAAGAAGAACGAAGACAGAAAAGGAGTGCGGAACTTAGTAGAATAATGAGGAAAAGGAGAGGAGGAAAAATTTGAATATGAGAGGGGAGAAGGGAATAGTAAACAGGGTGTAAAGAGAGGAACAAGAAAGAAAGAGGAGAAAGGGACAGAGAAGAGAGAGAAGGAAGAAGAGAAGACACACAACATAGAAGTGGCTTTATAAATACAGAGTGAAGAGCTCAAGGGAAGCTTCACGAGATGACTCAGTAAACTCATCAGCCTGTTTGTTGCTCTACAGCTTATTAGGGCAATGCGAGCACACCTGAACCAACACATTGATATTCATTACTTGTCAATATGCAGACGCAGAACTCACACACACACACACACACACACACACACACACACACACACACACACGTAGTAGTAGTAGTAGTGGTGGTGGTGGTGGTGGTGGTGGTGGTGGTGGTGGTGGTAGTTGTAGTAGTAGTAGTAGTAGTAGTAGTAGTAGTAGTAGTAGTGGTGGTAGCAGTAGTAGTTGTAGTACCATAAAGAGCAATAGTTTATAGACAAAATTATTTATACAAATTCTAAAGAGATACGAAAAAATAATCAGTCTGTCCAAAATAAATACCCCAAACAAACATTCGTACACACACACACACACACACTACACAAGGAGAAAAAAAGTACGGTTTAACAACTTTTTATGGACATCCATTAACAAAAAAGGAAAAAAAGAAAAAAGAAAAATTCATATATGCATAAAACAAAAATACCAATTTGTTTTAGTTTCATGAATCTTTAATCTTAACAAATGAAAAAGTTCAGTCTGGTACTCAAAGATTTATATAACCAATCGAAATCAAGCGAGTGGCTCCTGTGTTACGGACTCAAGCCTTCGCCAATTACCACGAACTCTATAACTACTGTATTGGCGTCGCGAGGTGCTGTGGCTAAGAATTACGAACACATATTACCTTCCATTATAATCTATTTCCTTTTGTTTACGTTCACCCACACAGTTCCTCTTCTCTCACTGGAAAAGTTGCCACGATTTTCTATACGTACATAATAACTTTTGAGAGTCAACTTAATATTAGCTGCCACTATATTTGTAATTCGTAAATATTTAAAAAGAGAGAGTGTGGGGTGGACGTCTCATCGCAGCTATATATATATCTATACCTTCATATACCAGATTAGACGCTCTTAAACACATAATACTCTGGGATACGAATTATGAACACATTTTATCTTCCATCATAATGTTTCCTTTTGTTTACGTTCTACCCACACGATTTTCTATGCTTACGTAATAACTTCTGAGAGTCAACTTAATTTTAGCTGCCAGTATATTTGTAATTCGTAAATATTTAAAAAGAGAGCGTGAGGGGTGGACGTCTCATCGCAGCAATATATATATTTTTATACCTTCATATACCAGATTAGACGCTCTAGTACACATAATATTTGCTTATTCTCCACGTGTCGCATTTCTCTGTTTACCTATGTATTCATCTACCTGATTACACACACAAGTACCTACCAGCCTATATGCTTATCTTTTCATTCATCTCCCTACCTATCCTGTCTCTTCTGATTTACGTGAAGGGAGGGACGGCAGGACACTTCAGCAACTCAAAGGTCCCCTCTCATCCCACGCACATTAAACCTGAGTGTGAGACTGATGGTGATGGTGATGAAAGGCATCCAACGATATCTTCCCTCACTCATCCCACACACATTAAGCCCACGTAGGAGATTGATGATGTTGATAGTGATGAAGATGGTGACGATGATGGTGGTGATGCTGATGATGCTGATAATAATGATGGTGTTGCTGATGATGGGTGGTGATGGTGAGGGTGATGGTGATAGGCACTAAAGGATGTCTCCCCTTCCTTCCACCTTCTCTTCAGCCACGGGTAGATGCGCTTCCCCTGTCTTATTATTTTTTTTTTGTCCCTTTCTTTCTGGGTCGTTTTTAAATGGTCGTTTTTACAGCGAGCGAGGCAGCGGCGACACTTTCCTTCACTTAAGTTAATAAGATCGGCCGGCAAGAATCACCTCCTGCTGGCGACGTCGATGTCATCATGAAACTAAGTGCCTTTTTCCACACTAATTTACATGGAAATTTTTAATCCTTCAGCTGAGTTTCATCACGGAGAGACGAGGACTCAATTTGCTCAACATTTGCCTTAAGGTAGGTAGGCAGATAGGTACTCGTAGGTACACACACACACACACACACACACACACACACACACACACACACACACACACACACACACACACACACGATAAATAAAAGAAAAACTAGACTTCATAAATAAAGTATATATAGTCTTTTACTCCC
>NC_087151.1:39717692-39762692 GCF_035594125.1 Scylla paramamosain | reverse complement strand
TAGTGATTCTCTTTGTGTGTCCTAACACTAAACGATTTTTTGGAGAAATTTAAGCTTTCTCTGTCCTCATGGAGATCAAAAGCAACAGGAAGGAAGGTGAATGAACAGAATGAACATGTAGGTATCCAACTCAGTAATGCATGCGCTGCTAGGTTATGCATGGCTAATGATTCACTTCGTATAAAACACTATACATTTTTTTTTTTTTTTTTGGTGGAGGGAGAAACTGAAGTTCTCTCTGTCCTCATCATGATTAAAAGTGACAGGAAGAGGGATGAATAATTAAGTAGGTATTTAGTGAGGTTCATGTATATATGTACAAACTAGTTAAATGAATCAATAAATATAAATTGCCCTTATGGGACGTCCAGTAGTCCACTCTCCAGACTCATATGCAGGCAAACTAATTCATGTCAATGTACACTAAAGTAAGTACATACATAGAGTCATATAATCAATGTAAGGTGGATGGGCTACTCATATAGAGGAAGGCAAGTCGCTCTCCCTCCCATTACAGTGCACGTACACTTAAATTACCAATTCAAAAAAGGCTGACCTAAAAAGAGAACCTCACGAGTTACCCGAAGACGACGACCCGAGGGAAATTAGGAGGAGGAGGAGGAGGAGGAGGAGGAGGAGGAGGAGGTGGTGATGGTGGTGGTGGTAATGGTGGTGGTGGTGGTGGTGGTGGTGGTGGTGCAGAGCCTGAAGACTTCACGGTATCTTCATTTACATTCTGATTGGGTGGCCGCGTTTTCTGCACCGAGCGAATTGGTGAGGTCGACCTCGTCATGAATTTTAACTTTCCTGATTGATAAAAAAAATTATATCCCACCAGTTTCTCTGCGTGAATTGAGCAAACTATAAAACGAGGAAGGTTTGCAGTGCATCATTGATCTAAACTTAAGAAACCATTATATACTGACGAGAAAAGAAAGATTCGCAATAAGATATCTTCGTTGTGAGTGAATTGAGAAAACTACTAGACAAGGAAGGTTAGTTATGATATCAAATTAAATTAATCGGGCACAGTATCGTAAACTGTGAATATACAAGGAAATACAAGGAAGCTTCATATCAGGATATTGTCGAGGTGAATTAATGTTTGTATGAGTAGTTGCTGTCCCAAAAAGTTACTTGCATTGGTGATCAGATTGTCTTGCTTTGTCCGGTGGCTATGAGGTAATGTGTTCAGATAAATATAATTGTAACTGTCTGAATCACATTGGTTTTAATCTGCACCATTACAAAGCCTGCGTTCCCAGACACAATACAATTAAACACTGAGAATAAAATGGAAACAGAAGAAAGCAAGTAGAGAAAGTTTAAAAGTAAAAAAAAAGGTATATCTTCACCTATTAAAAAAAAAAAAAAAAGCAATCACTATCTTCTTTTAATTTTCTAATTTCAAGAACTGAACGTAATTTTGAACAAGGAATGATACTGAATAGAACTTATAAGATAATGTCTGATGCCCATCTGAATTAAACTATTTTAAAGCAAGTACATACACAGGTGACAATAACATGTGCTGTCAACATCGTGATCCACATAAACAGAAAAAAAAAAATATATGCAAAGTCAAAAGACACCTCTCTCCATCCTCAAACAAAGAATAAATAGAAAAAAAAAACTTCCACACAAAAAATAAATAAATAAAAAGTAAAATCCCAAGCCAGTGAAACGCTCGGATGAAAAAAAAAATAAAAATAAATAAATAAAAATAAAAGACAAAAAAAATCAGAGTTAAATCAAAAGCTCAGCGCCGCACCACCTCGCCGCACCAAGCCGCCGCCCACACCCTGGTTCACCGACAACAAGCCACACCATTCACTGCCATGGTGGCGCGGCAGCCTTAAAAAAAAAAAAAGTGATCAGATACTTTTTTATTTTTTTTTCGAGCTCTGGCTTTTTGCAAGTCTTCGTATATCCTTCTTTTTTTTACCTTTCGGGACAAGATAGGATTTAAAACGCCATAGAAAACTCAGGAAAACAAAAGAAAAATATAGTAGGACAAATCAACTTTTCTCGTGCTCTGGCCTCTCCTCTGATGCACTGAGTGGCCTGAAGTGATTGTTTGTCCATCGCTAACAACACTACTGAGGCGGTTCATGCTGAGGTGTAGGTAACAGTTAGTTCCTCGTGCAAAGACATGAAAATATAACGAAATGATTGTGTGATATCATTTGTTACAGCTTAAGTGTGTGTGTGTGTGTGTGTGTGTGTGTGTGTGTGTGTGTGTGTGTGTGTGTGTGTGTGTGTGTGTGTGTGTGTGTGTGTGTGTGTGTGTGTGTGTGTGTGTGTGTGTGTGTGTGTGTGTGTGTGTGCTATAATTTTCACTGGTCTTTCTTTCCTGCATGATGACAGTACCAATAATGACACTACGTGCAGAGCTGGAGTAATGGATCACAAGGTTTTATGCAGCACATACACACACACACACACACACACACACACACACACACACACACACACACACACACACACACACACACACACACACACACACCAATCATCCTCTACGTGCAATACAGGGATCGTTCATCTTGCACCTCAATATCCACAAGTAATGCCCTTTCACACTCTCTCTTTCTCCTGCAGGCGGGCACGCAGCAGGCGCCCTCTCCACCTGCAGCCCGCCCACGTCATTCCCTCCCTATGCATAAATCAGCGAAGCTTTCCCCTAGGCGTCGACACCCTCCTCTTTCTACTCCCTACAAGCGCCCTCGCAGCCCTCGCCGTGACGAATCAACCTCATTAAAGCCAGGGCACGTCTCCCAGCCAATTAATCTGAGGCTTATTCCCTTACCTGTACGAGGTACTACGTGCAATACCTCATAGTACGTGTGCATCTCCCATCTCATACAAAGCTCCTTAAAATATAAGCTTATAATTATTGAAAAAAAAAAAAATGTGAAAAACTACATTGGAACTCAAAGAGGAGATGCTTTAATTTGTAGATATTTATTTAATTTCATAAATAATGAAAAGAATATTGTTGTTAAATATCCCAAAGAGCAGGAAGTTCGGAAGGGATTGCAAGTGTAGCCTTTGGCCGTCTGTATACTAAATGTCAAAGGTGGCGCGTACAGCAGGTGGTGAATGGCGGCGCGCTGAGGTCAAAGACTTCCCAAACACAGCTCTCATGACCTTGAAAATAAAGGTCACAAAGAATCTGGGGCAAAGTTTTAATAAAGACTCTTTGTCGGCGATGAACAGCGAGAGTCTTGGGAGAACTTGAGGAAACATCTCGGTGAATCTTTCCAAAGAAACGGAGGAGCCTTGGTGAGCCCCGGAGAGTCTCAGGGTCGACTGGCACCTCCTCCCGCTCTGCTGAAAGGCCTGAATGAGGCGTGTAGTGAAAGGCCTCGTGGACGCGCGTAGGAGTGGCGGCAACAGCGGCAGCGAAGGCACCTCTGTCTGAGCCTTACGTAGCGGGTATACAAGATCCATTTTACAGACGAGCTAATTATATGAATGCTGGTGTAGGTGGAGCGAGGTAGTCATAGCTCTGCGTACCCTGGCAATGGCTCTCCTCTAGAACTTTAAACTGAAG
This sequence comes from Scylla paramamosain, assembly GCF_035594125.1. Taxonomy (NCBI): domain Eukaryota; kingdom Metazoa; phylum Arthropoda; class Malacostraca; order Decapoda; family Portunidae; genus Scylla; species Scylla paramamosain. The sequence goes on along the minus strand of NC_087151.1, from coordinate 39,759,136 downwards.
CTGAGACGTGAGTACGTTGATAAACACAGCAATCTCTTAATTCAATTTGCGATCGGAATACATGCATTAATTAACTGTCCCCAGAGTGTTATTAGCGTGCCATCGTACAAACAGACATACAAGTCTTCATTCATTGGGTGACAATAAGGGCGGGTCTTCCACGACTCTCAGTCTGATCCTACTCCTCAAGTGTCTGGCAGCTGTTGATGGGCGGCAGAGAGGAGGTTCATTCCTTGCAACTCCAGGAGACTACTTCACGAAACTCCAGCGCCGCAAGGCATTATGGGCCTCGCTGCTACCCAGTACAAGGCTTAACCCAACTCTCCTCCATTTAAGTTAATTTTGGAAGATGATAGACCCAAACACATCCACCAGAGGAATCCAGAAGACCTGCCTACTACGTCACTGAAATGAAAAAATAGTGAAGCCAGTGATCCCGCGTCGTCAGGAACCGTGGGGCAGTGGATGTAGGGATCACAGTCGCGTACACGTCTCAGCCTCCCGCCGCCCCTTCCGCCAGCCACTCCTGCTCTCCAACGAGGGTAAGTTTAGCAGATGAATAATGAATGGGTCATTATGGAAGGGGGAGAGAGAGAGAGAGAGAGAGAGAGAGAGAGAGAGAGAGAGAGAGAGAGAGAGAGAGAGAGAGAGAGAGAGAGAGAGAGAGAGAGAGAGAGAGAGAGAGAGAGAGAGAGAGAGAGAGAGAGAGAGAGAGAGAGAGAGAGAGAGAGTTAAGGCAAAGGTTCATAATTAGGTACAGACTAGGGAGGACCAGACAGACTTAAGAAGGAAGAAAAATAAAAAGTTGAAAGAAAGACACACAGAGACTTGGGCACAATCTAAACCCTTTCCCTCACACCTTCATGTTCCCCAGCTAGCGAGACCCTCCCATTTCCCCTTCCCTGTCCCTTCCATCTCCTGTCAGACACCTCCCCTCTCCCTTACCTTCCCTTTCCGTCCCCCTAATCCTTCCGCTTTCCATACTTATCCTTTCTCCCTCACTCACTCTCCCTCTCTCCTTTACCTTTCCATATCTTCCATTCTCCACCCTCTCTTCCCGCTATATCTTCAGTCTCTCCTCTCATTCTCTGTTTCCCTTGTCCCTCCCCTTCGCTCCCTGGCACTCTTTCCGTCCCTCATCTCCGTCCTTATTGGCAGCGATGGTTCTCTCGGAGTAATTATGCACTTGTCCCTCCTCCCTCTCCTCCCCCTCCCGTCCCCTTCCGTGCCCTTAGCGGCCCCAGGCACCCAGCACCCTGTTACGTATTGATTAACACGCAGGCAAGGCAAGTGAACTCCGCCCCTTTACTACTACTACTACTACTACTACTACTACGGCTACTACTAATACTACTACTGCTGCTGCTGCTGCTGCTGCTGCTGCTGCTGCTGCTGCTGCTACTGCTGCTGCTGCTGCTGCTGCTGCTGCTGCTGCTGCTGCTGCTGCTGCTGCTGCTGCTGCTACTACTGCTGCTGCTGCTGGTGCTGCTGGTGCTGCTGCTGCTGCTGTTGCTGGTTCTGCTGCTACAAATACAAATACAAATGCTACGGATATTATTACTGCTACTACGACTATTATTTCTGCTACTAATTATATTATTATTATCTCCATTGCTAACACTTGTCCTGCTACTACTACTATCATCACCACTATTACTATCGTTACAAGTCAGTCTCTCTCTCTCTCTCTCTCTCTCTCTCTCTCTCTCTCTCTCTCTCTCTCTCTCTCTCTCTCTCTCTCTCTCTCTCTCTCTCTCTGTATATCTGATTTTCTAAACGTTGTTCTGTACATTTACATGAATATCTGTTTACTTTCGTGTGTGCGTTTGTCTGTTTGCCCAGGGACCCTCTTTCTCCCCTCTCACTGTGTGTGTGTGTGTGTGTGTGTGTGTGTGTGTGTGTGTGTGTGTGTGTGTGTGTGTGTGTGTGTGTGTGACTGTCCCCTTTCTTCCACTGCTCATTAAGAATCCTGCACCACTGGCACAGCAAAAAAAAAAAAAAAAAAGAAAAAAGAAAAAAAAGGAAGTAAAGAATCATACCGTTTATTTTCTTTTTCTTTTTCGTTTCTACCTCAAACTATAAACATTGGATTACAGGAAACCCAAATGGAGATAAGACATTGTCCACTGTAATCCGATACAAAGACAATGTTCCATTCATAATAAGTAAAAAATCTTCTTTTTTTTTTAATCTACCATAAACTACAAGCAACGGAATGCAGAAAGAGATTGTAAGATGTCCATTGTCCCCTCATACGAAGACAAAGTTCCATTCATGACACCAAAAACACCAGCAAACCCTTCCTTGCGTCAATAAACAATTAGCACGGCCTTAACTGGATGCAGAATCAATAACACTCGCGTAATGAGGTTGAGGGGCCGACCACCTCCGAAGGGCCATTGGTCTATAATTCTATTTAACTCCGTGTGTATGTGTCCGTCCATCTCTCTCTCTCTCTCTCTCTCTCTCTCTCTCTCTCTCTCTCTCTCTCTCTCTCTCTCTCTCTCTCTCTCTCTCTCTCTCTCTCTCTCTCTCTCTCTCTCTCTCATCCTTCTTCCTTCTCCTTTTCCTTTCTCTCCATTTCATCGTTCTAGTCTTCCTTCCTTCTCACATCTTTATCATACTTTTCTTTATCACCTTCCTATTTCACTCCCCACAACTCTCTCTCTCTCTCTCTCTCTCTCTCTCTCTCTCTCTCTCTCTCTCTCTCTCTCTCTCTCTCTCTCTCTCTCTCTCTCTCTCTCTCTCTCTCTCTCTCAAGACCAAAGGCTGCGGGGCGGGCAGGGGAGCAGTGGCAGGAGGCAGTGGCAGGGTGGGTGTGAGTGAAGGGAGCTAGGAGGGGCTCACTGCTGCTACTGGCCTGGCGAGTAAATTAGTGTGTCCGCGAAGGCCGAGCACGTCTGCATCTTGCATGGCGAGGGAATCTTTTGGGGGCGAATCTTTTGAGTCTAGTTTCCAGTTTCCAGACGCCACAGAGGGCTTCAGTGCAATCCATTATTTCGAGGGAAGAGGAAGACCCCAAAGATACCTATATTTAAGGAAAAGTAATTAGATTTCCAGCCTATAATAAGCAGACGTAGACGGTGAAAAAGTTATCAAGAAAACGCGTTCTCTTTTTTTTTTTTTCTCATCCTTTGGTGCGGGACCGACGAGATACACTCAACACTAATTAGTATTCGGAAAAAAATACAAGCCTCCAGGGAACAGAAGCACCGGAAGAAGAATTTCCCTTTCGCATAAAGAGATGCAAGGAACGCTGATGCTCCTATCATGGCGAGGGCGGGAGTAGGTATGACGAAAGAACGCTACTCGATGTGACAGATTCCTAACATGAAACTGGCGCGTTACACATCCATCAAAGACACACACACACACACACACACACACACACACACACACACACAAAAAAAAAAAAAAAAAAAAAAAAAAAAAAAATCCAGTGTACTGTTTATATAGAAGAAACAGGAAATCAATATTTTTTTCTATTAAGAGGGAAAAATGCAGCAAGGAAAAGATATGAGTAAGAAAAAAGTTTTAACCTGTAGGCGGCGGGGGCAAAGAGCCTTTCCAGACGGTCCCTCTCACCTCAACTCTCCACCTTGTAAACTTTACGTCCCGGTCCGCATTTTGGTCGGTGTTAAAGAAACAAATGGAAGCAGGCAAGGGGTGTGGGACTCAGCGGAGGTAGGGAGGCGGGCGGGCGAGTCCATCCCTTACTCATACACTTTTTTTAAGAGCCTAACTTTAGCAATCATAAGTTCCGCGGGTCTGCCGTGGCCTCGTGTACCGCCATCACCACTACAACACCACACGCACCACACTACCCCTGTCAGCCTCTCATCCTCTTTGGTTACAATGAAAAAAGAGAAAATCATTGTATTGTTTGGGTATCTATAAATGAATCCCACGGCTGATTACATTGATTAGTGAAACGTAAACATATCAATAACAATAAACATATCTAACTGATTAATGAAAGAGGCGGAAGAGTTCCCTTTAAGCTTCATCCATGTCCCTCACCTCCACTCCCCCTTTCTTGTCTGTTCTCTTCAACTCCACATTTCATGTTTCCACTTATTCCACTTTCACTCTTGTTCATTTCACATTTTCTACCTATTACCGCATCATCAACTATTCTATACACCCTCTCTACTAGAGTTTATCTTCCATCCATCTGCCTATCATTATTACCAGCCTCACCGACTTTCTATTACTATCTACTAAACTCCATTTTCTATCTTCCATCCTATCATCCTCTCTTTGTCTTGCCCACTCTGTACAACTACAAACTCCAAACTCTGCCAAACTCCACATCCGATCATCCACTCTATTTAGTCCACTCTCTTTCACATTCCTTCTCTACATTCTAACAACTACTCTTCATTTAGTCCACTTTCTTCCACTTGCCTCACTCCTTGAATCCCCTTTCCTTCATCCTGCCCGACTTAACACGTCCCTTACTTCCTCACTCCTCCTCCCTGCCGCCTCTCCTTCCCAGGCTTCGCTCAGGTGTAGTAATTAGCCAACTCTCTCAGGTGAGCAATGCTACACAGAAGTTAACGGCAACCTGAGAGTTTTACAGAAAAGATGGACGATTGAATGTAAAGCTGAAAATAACGTTAGGGAAAACGCAGATTGGGAACAAAGGCGGCGCAGGCAGACAGGCACACACACACACACACACACACACACACACACACACACACACACACACACACACACACACACACACACACACACACACACACACACACACACACACATGAATCTCTAGCCCCTGACGCTACCAAGAGCCTTCATTGAGGAAGCCAGTTTTTCGCCACAAGTCAGAGGTGATGAATGAGATGAGCTTCGTGAGGAGCATAGCGAGGAGGAGGAGGAGGAGGAGGAGGAGGAGGAGGAGGAGGAGGAGGAGGAGGAGGAGGAGGAGGAGATTATGTATAATGAAAATTTAAAAGGATATGAAGAATAAGAAGGAAGAGAACGGAAAGAAAAAAAAAGATGCATGAAAAGGGGAAAAAAATAGGAATGAGGAAAGAAGCAGAAAAGAAAAAAAAAAACGCATGGAAAAGAAAGGAGAGGACTAAAAGATAGAGGCGGAGGAATGTAGCATGGGCATGGGAAAGTAAAGCAACAGCAGGTGTAATTGAAAGAGATGAACGGGATGAAAGGCAAGGAAGTACGTACAACTCCAAGAAGAAAAACTACACCGAAAACTTTGATGGGAGAAAAAGCCTATCTCTCAGCACAAAGTTTCGCTAGACGTCATTCTAGGTCACAAGATAGCCTTTGCTAGGACTACTGAAGAAGTTGAGCTGTTAAGTTACCCCTCGTGGGAGAACTTCTTACTGAATGGAGCTAAATGATGAGAACTAGAGGGACTTATACAGAAGAGGGGGAAGGAAGACTGGACACTAAAAATAGATGGAATGTATGGAAATGAATGTCAAGGAGAAGCAGAAGACTAGTGAACAGAAAAGAACAGGATTTAAAGAAACGATTCTTGAGGAAAAGAAAATTGTAAGGACGGGAAGGAGTTATACGGAAGGAGACGAGATACTAAAAATAGACGGAATGTGTGGAAGTGAATGTCAGGGGAAAGTAGAAGACTAGCGAGAAGAAAAGGACAGGATTTAGAAAAACTATTTCTACGAAGTAAATGAAGAGCAATTGCACTGATATTGAAGATGGAAGAAGGGGGGAAAAAAGAGGACACTAAGAATACACACAACCTAGAGGTGAATATCAGGAGAAAGTTAAAGACCAGAGGTGAGAAAAGTTACAGGAATTAGAGAGGAAATATAGAAAAAAGTGGATGAAAAAAACAGATAAATTTACACCACATATGAAAGTGGAAGAAAGAAGAAGGGAAAAAATAATAAAAAAAATTACAGCACGTATGAAGGAAAAAGAGAGGGAGAAGGAGGAACGAGACATGTAGGAAAGGACAATGATTAAAGAAAAATTCATAAGAAGTAAATGAAAAACAAATGAATTTACAATAATGAAAATGCAAGAAAAGTCACAAAAAAAAAAGTTATCAGCACGTATAAAGAGAGAAAAACGAGAGAAGAAAGGCCACCGCTGCAGTGAAGGTTGGGGACACTGAACTTTGCCAATGATTACTAGAGAGAAGACATGAAAAGATGTCAGAGGCAATGAGAGTCAGAGGAGTCACAGGTGAGCTGCCTACCTGTGAAGCCATCAAAGGAGGGCGGCACACTAATTAGCTCTGAATGCAGTTTAATTAAGAATAGACGTAATAGCAGAGTACAAGATGGATACTCTCAGCACCCGTACCATCTTCTATCTTATCATTTGGATTAGGATGCTCTCTCTCTCTCTCTCTCTCTCTCTCTCTCTCTCTCTCTCTCTCTCTCTCTCTCTCTCTCTCTCTCTCTCTCTCTCTCTCTCTCTCTCTCAACAGCACACACCTGGATCCTTCCACGCCCACTAATACACACACTCCACTCCCGCTACAGCCCCAGGCACCGCCACAACACATACACAACACAGCATAAAACACTTACGTTACAGCTCATAAAACCGTATTAGAGGCACGCACACGCGGAAGACACACACACACAACTCACGTCCTCCTTGTGCGTGTGTGTGTGTGTGTGTGTGTGTGTGTGTGTGTGTGTGTGTGTGTGGCGTTTCGAAAGTGCTTTAGCTCATTTGAAGCCTCTTCCACATAAGTAATTTATTTCCGTTCCCCAACTCTCTCTCTCTCTCTCTCTCTCTCTCTCTCTCTCTCTCTCTCTCTCTCTCTCTCTCTCTCTCTCTCTCTCTCTCTCTCTCTCTGCGTCCTTCATCAGACTTTCCCAGAAAGGCACGCACGAAGGAGTTAAATTCCCAGTGTGTATGCGAGCAGTGTGTCGAAGTGGCTGTGTCGCGGCGAGGCGTGAACGCGACACGGTTAAAAACAGAGGTGCAAGTCTTCACAGCGGCCGAAGGGTTTTTGCTCGCAGTCTCAAGGCCACACTGAAGTCCTTCCTGTAATACGTGTGCTGTGGGTGTTGGACTTTTCTTTCAACCAGTGCTAGGTGACCAAAGGGCCGAGGTGTACAATATTTTCACATCGACGTAATCTTGATGTTACAGATGTTTCATGCAGTACGAGTATATGCGAAAGGAAAGGAATCTTACTTTTACTGAAGCACCAATGAGGCAGCTGATAAGGATTTAAGGAACACTGAAGACAAAGGAGCTTAAGACGTGAAAACTTTAAGAGGCGAGGCGCTGGTGCTTATTGGTTTAAGGGTTCAGAGCCGATATTGGAAAGTATTTTCTTCGTACTCTTGGAAAGGGAAAACAAATAATTCAAAACAAAACTCAATGGACAGCAAAAAAGAAAAACGAAAAAATCAAATCTGTAAAGTTTCATAATTCAGACACAAACCCATCCACATTAAATTAATAGAAGGTGTCAACTCTCTCTTTCAGGAAAATGAAGAGGACAGGTAAAGTAAAGAGGAAAACATGCATTGTTGAGTACGGGAACATTGTAGAAAGAATAGGAGAACCCAAGTCAGAAAAATAGAACGTCGTTTAAGTATATTGGTTTCTGACGTTTCGAGAAGAAAGATGAAGACTGATGGAAGGTGCGTTGACAAGTGTATAGAAAAGTGGATATAGGTCACATGAACTGCTAATTATAAACGAGATTAAGATGAGAAACACGAGAGAGAGAGAGAGAGAGAGAGAGAGAGAGAGAGAGAGAGAGAGAGAGAGAGAGAGAGAGAGAGAGAGAGAGAGAGAGAGAGAGAGAGAGAGAGAGAGAGAGAGAGAGAGAGAGAGAGAGAGAGAGAGAGAGAGAGAGAGAGAGAGAGAGAGAGAGAGAGAGAGAGAGAGAGAGAGAGAGAGAGAGAGAGAATGTGACGGAAATGCTACATATATCACAGTTCATAATGGCTGAAAAAACATGAACTAAGTCACAGAAACATGAAAGCGAGACTCCCACATTACGTGACACCCCCGCCACTCACGCTGACAACACCTACGTACTTACACTCTACCCTTTAGCAAGCGAATGAAACAGTAAAGTGCTTGGTCTACAAATGATTGCAACACACTGCAGGCACGCACACACACACACACACACACACACACACACACACACACACACACACACACACACACACACACACACACACACACACACACACAAAAAGCCTTCCCACAATTAAATTAGATAAAAACATGTATACATTTTTTAGAAGTAAAAATGATTGTACTTTATACACAAAGAACACTGATGTTATGAAAAGTTAAGTCTTATAATACCCTTCAGTTAATACAAGTTAATACTAGATATTGAAATATATATACACAAATGTTAGGTATATTGCAACATCCAATAACCTCTGATATTAACAGCATCGACAAACAGGAGTAATAAATAGCAAGAAGAAGAAGAAGAAGAAGAAGAAGAAGAAGAAGAAGAAGAAGAAGAAGAAGAAGAAGAAGAAGAAGAAGAAGAAGAAGAAGAAGAAGAAGAAGAAGAAGAAGAAGAAGAAGAAGAAGAAGAAGAAGAAGAAGAAGAAGAAGAAGAAGAAGAAGAAGAAGAAGAAGAAGAAGAAGAAGAAGAAGAAGAAGAAGAAGAAGTACTCGAAAATAAAAAAAAAGGAAAATAAATAAAAAAACAAAAACAAAGACGATGATAAAAACAACGAGGATGAGGAGAGGAAGAACTAAACCAGGAGACAAGAACACAGCTGATTGACTGACGGACCGAGGAACACGGCTAACTGAGGGCGAGGAAACAGATACATACAAACGCGGGAAGGGGACAGCAACGCGGAGGGGAGCGAACAGACAGACAACTTAAAGTGAAGGAAATAACGCTGTGGACTCGGGATTCTGGGTCACACACACACACACACACACACACACACACACACACACACACACACACACACACACACACACACACACACACACACACACACACTAAGAGAAGGAGAAGTCAAATTCAGGGACAAGATCAGACAAATTTAGCTCCGGTCCTGTGTGGTATAACTAGATAAATACAACTAGGTCAGAGAGAGAGAGAGAGAGAGAGAGAGAGAGAGAGAGAGAGAGAGAGAGAGAGAGAGAGAGAGAGAGAGAGAGAGAGAGAGAGAGAGAGAGAGAGAGAGAGAGAGAGAGAGAGAGAGAGAGAGAGAGTGTGTGTGTGTAGTATCAGCTGTGCAAAATCGTCTATTTAAAACCGTTACCCATAAAAATAGGAGAAACTGAAAAAAAAGAAAAATACACAAAATATCTCTGCTCAAAACCCAGTGTGCCTTGCCCTTCCCTATCCTACCTCACGTATAACGAGTATCAAATTTTACTCCTCACTCACACACACGGCAAGATACACACGGAGAATGGTCACTCCCTCCTCGGTAGAGTGCTCGCGCCTCGCTGCTCCTACAGTTATACAGCCTTTCTGTTTGCCCTGCCGCTCCTCGCTCACTTACCGACGCAGCTACAGCATTGGATGGTGGTGGTGGTGGTGGTGGTGGTGGTGTTGGGGGGGTTAGTAGTAGTAGTAGTAGTAGTAGTAGTAGTAGTAGTAGTAGTAGTAGTAGTAGTAGTAGTAGTAGTAGTAAAGGATGATCCCCCTTCTCTCTCTCTCTCTCTCTCTCTCTCTCTCTCTCTCTCTCTCTCTCTCTCTCTCTCTCTCTCTCTCTCTCTCTCTCTCTCTCTCTCTCTCTCTCTCTCTCTCTCTCTCTCTCTCTCTCTCTCTGTGACTCGGAACCAATCTCCTGCCGTGAGGTTTTAACACGTGCCCAGTTTTACGATGTGCATTACGAGCATTAACGGGGAAAAATCCGCGTACCACACCACCAATCCCTGGCGCTCCTGTCCACCGCGATGCACCAGCTGGCTTCGAGCGACCCCATTAAAACTTGAGCCCCCTCTTAACACGCCGTGAAAAAGGTGAAGGGTCCATATGACACGAAAACTTCCTGAAAATTTTTCAAGGATGTACTAAGCCAAACAAAGCGACACACGAATATTTATGTCCGAAAGAAAATTATATTTGGCCACTCCCTTCTACGAGAATGAATGAATGATGAGAAGAGGGGAAGGACGGTAAGGGATGGGGAGTGGATAAAAAGGAAGGAAGGAAAGTTTTTTTTTTAAGTGCTGAAGTAAAACCGGTTGTTTAAAGAGATGTAGAAAGTGTACTGGGGAAGAGAGGAAGGGGAAGAGAACTGAGTAAAGCATTAAGTTTCTCACTGGATTCTCATTATCATAAGGTTATGTAATGCCAGACAGTGTAGCCAAGAATAATAGGCTTAGAATTCCCTTCCCTTTTACATAACTACTGCGCCAAGTATTAACTGTACGTGTTTACTGAATAAATATGTGGGGAGAGAAATAAGTGGCATAAGAAAAATAAACTGTGTCTGTATAATAACCCAACAACAACAACAGCAACAAGAACAACAACAACAACAACAACGAGCAACAAAAATCAACACGAAAAAAAAACGTGTAAAAATTTCATAGAGGATAAAGCACGAATGAAAATCTTAACCAGGACAGAAAAAGGAAAGAACCATAAAAAGAAAATAATAATAATACAATATACATTCAAAATTAGTATCTACGGTAAAAAAAGGAGCAAGAGGATTGAATATATACATTTCAAGTGTCTATGGTAGAGAAAGAGGAAGATTTAATCTACACGTAAAATGTCTATGGTGGGGAAGAGAAGGTATAATTTGCATGTTAAAGGAGACAAAGTTTCACCGACATTAGCAGCAGATCAGCGTCAGAGCCTCTGCGTCTCAGAGGCTGGGGGCTCAGGGCTCAGGGCGAGGCTCCCAACTCACCTGGTGGAAGGAGATAGAAAATTAAATTTACGGAAGCGAGAAAAAAATTAAATATTCCTAATCTCTCTCTCTCTCTCTCTCTCTCTCTCTCTCTCTCTCTCTCTCTCTCTCTCTCTCTCTCTCTCTCTCTCTCTCTCTCTCTCTCTCAGGTGAAATGCCAGGGAAGGAGGTGGTGAAATAATCCAGTGAATTTAATGTAGAAAAATGGATCGTGGTTGTGGAGAAGAACCCGTAACTCTTTCTTTCTCTCCTATGCTGGTGTAGTAGTGGATGTGACACGCGGAGACGGTAGATACAAATCACTGGGTCCTTAAGCTGCTAATGGATAGAAAACTGTATGGCATTTATCATTGGTGGAAGGCAACACACTCCCACTGGCGGCGATAGTGACGAATATGAATATTATCAAAGGGATACGAAAGGATAGGAATATTTGGAGACTGAAACGGAAGAGTGAATCAGAAAAAAAAACAAGCATATATATATAGAGGGAATAAACATAATGGCAGAAAGAAAAAAAAATAGAAAATATATAAGTAGTGAGGCAAATGAACGAAAAGCAAACAAAAAGAAAAGGAAAGTTTCGGAAGACTCTGTACCAACTCTGCAAAAAAACTAACACTAAACAAGAAGAAACAAGAAAATAAAGAAAAAACCTGGCTTGACAGCGGACAATTAAATATTCAACGCATCACACGACACCTGTCCTGCATTGGCGCAAACTCTGTTCAGGGTGATGAGGAGAAGAGGAGATATGTCAACATGCAGATGGCGGAGGAGGGAAGAAGCGAGGCAACGAGGCGCGACACACGGGGACAAGGCGAGGACAAGCACAGACGTAAATGAAATAGTCAGGGAAGCAAGACTCCAACAAAGGGAGGGAGGATGGAAAGACGAGGATCAGACGGATCATGTCAGCTGGTGGTGAGTGTTTATGACATGACGCTGTGATCACGAGGGAGGGGAGGTGATGTGGGACGAGTTGTGAAAACAAAAAAGAAAGAAAGAAAGACAAAGACAGGGATAGGATGGAGGAGTAAGTGAAATTACAGTGAAAAATTACGGAAGGAAAGATAGGCAAAATAATATTATTTATTATTCAAAGTGTGATAAGTTTTTCGTCACTTTATGCTCATAAGATTACACTACAGTGATTTATTGCTTTAGAAAACAGTATCGATTCAGTGATACAAACGTTACATTATAATTAATTATTTTTTTTTCAGTCTAAGATGATCATTCCCACAGTGAATAATGCATAACGTTCCTCAATTATACAATAGGCCTATAGTCATTTATGGGAAGAGACGAGGTGGTTTTATCTCTGCATTACAAATTATTTGGTAGTAAGGATGAATAACGCTGCTTTGTTTACAACATATAAGGGCACTTCTGGCTAAAACCCGTCATATTGTACTAACTAAACAAATCCCACTGTAGGTGAAGGTGGAAATGATGCACTTCTAGAGGTATGAAAAGCACTACGCTAACCTATGACTTCTATGGTTTGTCCCTCTTGCTAAAATTAAACTGACTTGTATATCTGTTAAGTTGCGATGCACAACTGTGAGAAACTGAGCACGTCAAATTTTCCAGGGGTTACTGGCACACTTTTGCTCAGCACAATCGTCTAGTTATTCGAGTACAGAAACAATCCTCACACTGTTGCAAATTATCAGCCAGAAGATTGCTTTATAAACGGCACCATCAGGAAGACAAAGAGGAGTGACAACACAATTTCTTGTACATTCAGTGATACCGTCTAGAGTTACTCGAATGCAGCAACAATCGTCACACTATCGTTAGCTACCAAACAGTTAAGATATAAACCTTACTATCAGGAAGATAATGAACATTGAAAAACTATTCATTCTACCCACAGGCCAATCTGGAGCACCTTGATCTCAGAAACCATCATCACACTACCGTTAACAAGGAAACAAAGTTGAAATATGAACACGACCATCAGGAAGAAGAGAAGAAAGCCAACATCATTCCTACTAAGTATATGACCTAATACGAAACTTTACGTCACATCCCAGAGATTACACTACATAAATAACAAACAGACTTTCAAGGTACACAAGCGTTATATTTTCTTCACGACACATCTTTCCAACTGTTTTCTTTTTGAGTACGACGCGAGGCACAGGGGAAAAAGTAGCAACGCTGAAGACAACAAAAGTGAAGGATATCTTTCCATAAAGGGACATCAAAGAAACAGACAAATCAAGGAAAGAAACATCGCCTCCAGTTTTAGGGAAAAGCTGTGTATTATTCTCCAACGCCGGCGACAGAGGACAAAAACGGAGGAGGAGGAGGAGATGATAAGGGGAAGGACGGGGAGGAGGAGGAGGAGGAGGAGGAGGAGGAGGAGGAGGAGGAGGAGGAGGAGGAGGAGGAGGAGGAGAAGCGAGAGGCAGAACAGAAACTGGAGGAAGTGGGGAAGAAGAATGAGGAGGAATAAAAAGTGAGTGGAGGATGACAGGGCGAGTAAATGAGGAAAAAAAAAAGAAAGAGAAAGAATTAGGAATAAGTAAAAAAAAAGTTAAAAGAATGTAACAAAGTAAAGAGAAAAGGTAAAGAGGACAAGGGAAAGAGGATACTAGGAAGAAATAAAACAGGGAAGAATAAAAAGGAAAAGAAAAGGAAAAAACGAAAAAGGAAGCTTTATAAATACAACGGAGGTGTGGAAATAGAGGAAACCAGTAGGAATATGAGAGAGAGAGAGAGAGAGAGAGAGAGAGAGAGAGAGAGAGAGAGAGAGAGAGAGAGAGAGAGAGAGAGAGAGAGAGAGAGAGAGATTAGGGGAGGGAAAAAGAAGGGCGACGACAAAGAGGAAGAGAAAGAGGACGAGGGCAACGTATTCCTGCACCACGACACACACACACATACACACACACACACACACACACACACACACACACACACACACTTCCAGACACTGTGCCTTCTATCGCTCCAAAATTGTTGCATTTCTCTCCTATTCCTTACCCTTTCCTTTCCTTTTTTCTTTTCGTTTCTTCACTGTTTCTCATCTCTCTCTCTCTTCTGTGTATTTTCTGCTTTTCGTTTGCTTTCGTTTATATTTCTATTTTTTTTTAAGTTCCTCTTTTTCTTTCTTACATTATTTTGCTTTTTGTATTTTTCTTTTAATGTCTTTTTCTTTTACTTTTTCTTTAAGCATTTTTTTCCCTGTTTTCTTTCTCTCCTGTTCATATTTCTTCTGTTTTCTCTTCCATTTTCTTCTTCTCGTTTCAGTTTTTTTCTTTAATATTTTTTTTTACCTCTTTCTTCTTCTTTCACTTTAAATCCTCCTTCCATTTCTGTTTATTCTCCTTTCTCCTGCTTATGTTTCTTTTCATTATTTCCCTTCAGTTTTCTCTTCCCTCCTTTTAGTTTTTTTCTTGATTTTTCCTTTGACACCCTCCCCTCCATTTATTTTCAAAACTCATTTTCCTTCCTTATTTTTCATTTTCCCAATTACATACTTCGTGTTTTCATCTTAATTTACTTTTGCTTTTAGTCTTTTTTTTCTATTTCTCTTGCTTTTAATGTTTTCCACTTTTATTTTTATTTTTTTTCTCAACTTTTTCTTCGACACTTCCTCCCCTCCTCGTCTGACACTTTCCCTCCTCCTCCTCCTCCTCCTCCTCCTCCTCCTCCTCCTCCTCCTCTGATATTATTACTTACACAACAGTTTTCTTCTTTCTTCCTTTTCAGACGATTTATTTTTCATGTAAAAGAGGAATTTTTTTTAGACTCCTTCCCTTCTCCCTGTGCTACACGCCGAATCTCTCTCTCTCTCTCTCTCTCTCTCTCTCTCTCTCTCTCTCTCTCTCTCTCTCTCTCTCTCTCTCTCTCTCTCTCTCTCTCTCTCTGACTTATTACTCCATCCTTCCCAATCCTCACTTTCCCCTTCCACCATCACATCACCACATCCTCCCTCATATCTGCACCGCACTCTCTCCCGCCACCTTCAACTCTGCCTTCTTCCTTCTCTTCCTCCGCCTCTCCACTCTCCTTAACTCACCAGCCACAGCTTCCTCACTCGGCTTGCTTACCAGATGATATAGTTAGTGCTGACTTGTGCATAATAATATTTAGACCAGGAAACAACTTTGCGTAAAAAGAGCGTTCAGAGGCATTTTTCAACGAAAGGCGCATTTCTTGATAGGAAGATTGCACTAAAATGTAACTTTCACCAGCTCGATGGACTGATCGCCTACTGCTCCGAATACAATGATCATGCAAGTTATAAGAATTCTCATATACTTAGTGTGTTCCTTCGCGACATAATATTTTTTCCTCTTCTCAATGCGCTATGAGGGCTGTCTTTTCTTACTTAATTTCCATATGTCTGTGCTTTCGTCTTCAATGACAGACTACAGATCATCTCCACACGGGTCCTGACCTACCCGAGCCACACCTTCCTCTCTGCCTCAATGCAAATCGTGTTTTAGTCCAAGAAGAGAACGAGGAGAGGCATCAAAGGAAACATTACCAGGTTTTTTTTTTTTCTCTTTCCTCTTCCTCCTTCTCAACCCCTTCCATTTCCCCTCTCTTCCTCTTGTTCTTGTTCTTCCTGTTCTTTTTGCAAACAAAAGCTTAAGTTCAGAATGTCTTTATTCTTTGCCTGCTTTAAATGTTATACTCTACAACCAAAAACGATAAGGTAAATTTCACGTGGGTTGCATGAAGTCACAGGCGGAAGCTATAAAGGATGTTTTCGGTGTTTTCAGAACGGCAGGGCCGCTCCCCTCCCTCCCAATACTGTTAGGCCATATATTTTTTTTGTTGCGATCTATTATCATTGAAAACATTACACATGGAAGCGGCGATGGATGACACACAAGCTCATATCTAAAAAAAAAAAATATATATATATATATATAAAAAATATATTTATATACATGTTTTATTGGTACTTTAAAAAAAATAACATCCATGTCAACGAACAAATACAGAATTTGAAATATGTAAAATTGTTCCATCAAAATATATTTGCAGCAGTAAAACCTCGTTAAAATGTGTCCGGGGAGTATTATTTCCCGTGTAACCTTCCTTTAATGAAACTTTTACTTCTTATCTCAGCAATCAGACACAATTCTCTACTGTTGTGCTACTCCTACTGCTGTTCCTAATGCTACTGTTACGGTTACTGATGATAAAGGTAATTATTTGACATGCAACCTTTCCTTTTATGAAATTTTGGCTGTTTTCATCAATCATGCATCAATTTCTACTGATACTCCTACTGCTGTTGCTGCCTCTGATGCTTCTGTTACGGCTGATGATGATAAAGATAACACCAAACGTATCAGTATTTTCATGTGTGTTAGAAATTTCATGGAGAGAAAAAAAGAAAGAAACTCGCAGAACAACAAAAACATGCCATGGACGCCAGGCAATGTGTTGGGGTCGTATCGTTTGTTATTTACAATGCCGATTAATCTGTCTCGTTGTGTGTTTGGGTGATCCTTTGTACCGCCATTGTCCACAGTTTTGCACGGATTTGTTGCAACATCCGCGTGTCTTTCATCGCCTGACAGATAAACGCGCGTGAACTATAGACAGTTATTTCCGATGTTCTTGTAAGTTGCGATTTGCTTTGATCTCTCTCTCTCTCTCTCTCTCTCTCTCTCTCTCTCTCTCTCTCTCTCTCTCTCTCTCTCTCTCTCTCTCTCTCTCTCTCTCCAACTATTCAAAGTTAGAATTATTTGCTCCTGGCTAACGAACATATCACCCAGAAAATCATATGGATGTAGAAGTAACGGTATGAAGGTAGGTGTGTGTGTGTGTGTGTGTGTGTGTGTGTGTGTGTGTGTGTGTGTGTGTGTGTGTGTGTGTGTGTGTGTGTGTGTGTGTGTGTGTGTGTGTGTGTGTGTGTGTGTGTGTGTGTGTGTGTGTGTGTATAGGGATTGTGCAGGCATGTGACACCCTTTCATCACCTACTGGCAACAGACCCACAAACACACACATACCCACATGTACAGTCAGCTACAGACCAACACAACGCACAGCAAGCGTAATCCACCACACGACCAGATATTGAGTTGTAGAGGGAGCAAAAATAAAAAGCCTCGACCAATGAGAATCAGGTTTTGAGTCGAGAGACAATCGCAACCAGGTGTGTGTCGAGTTACCGGGACTCTATTCTGCCTGTCGACACCCACCCGTGTTAGCCAGGCCGCACTCTTTATTCTCCGCAATCAAGTCTCTGTTTTGGTTATTGAATTAAATATAGCAAATCACATTCGCCGGCGAGCACTATTTTGTACAAATGGTTAGATTCAAAAATATATTACGTGTGAAAGGTTCGGTTTGCCCGTAAAATGTGACAGCGTGAGAATAAAGGCATACAGATTTCAATAAGAGATAATAGTTTTTTTTATTATTTACTTTTATTTTCAATTGCTATCACTACAAAATT
This sequence comes from Scylla paramamosain, assembly GCF_035594125.1. NCBI lineage: Eukaryota > Metazoa > Arthropoda > Malacostraca > Decapoda > Portunidae > Scylla > Scylla paramamosain. Next base: position 39,741,874 of record NC_087151.1, on the reverse strand, counting down.
CATTAATTAGTTTACACGCTTTCATATATTGATAGCTGCCATTATACAGAACTTACAATGTCACTGTGTTCTTACGACGCCAACACATAGTACCATTTAATCTGTCTCTAATATTTATAACTTTTTTCCTTTCGCAATATAGTAACATCTTAGTATGAAAAAATAGCTCCAATTTCATTCGTCGTTTTCTCTTTAGTCAGTCCTTCATCATAATAAACCTAGTTTGTCTTCAATAATTACAAAAATTACACTCTCCTTTCTTGCATCCAATGGCCTTATATTTTTCACACCCACTATTTCAACCACCTGATTAATCATCATTCTTGTTCATCTTGAGCTGGACAATCAGCACCAACGGAACAATTTACGCAGAGAGTGATCACCCCCAATCATCATAAATAAACATTACGACTTTCAATTATTATCACTACAGCACTCATTAACGTCAGTCATCATTAATTAGTTGTCAACATGCTGCAATTACACACGGAATAAAAAAGGTCTGCGGTATCTGTCACTCTCGGTCATTTCAGCTACCATCAAGAAACTAAAACATGAAAACTCTAAGGTATGAGACTCCCATATTTCTATACTCATATGCTTAAATATTCACAGATAAAAAGAAAAAAAAAAAAAAACTCATTATCCTACGAAGCAACGTAAACACACACACACATACACACACACACACACACACACACACACACACACACACACACACACACACACACACACACACACACACACTGCCAGATTTCATTACTCACGCATTCTCAAATGAATCGCCACAAGAATAAGGCATATAGTGAATCTTGGTTCATGACACCAATTCAAACATTACAGCAGTATCATACTTGTTACATCACTCCACCAAATAAATAAGGCTGAGACATCCTGCGATTACAATATGCTATATTTCAATTCCCACGCATTCTTAAACTGATCACTATTAGTACACCTGGGACACTTAAATCATACTGAAAAAGGGAGAAATATACACGATAAACCTCTTTTTGGTTCATGACCCTTTTACAATATAAAAATATAAGGGAACTAAAAAGAAGATTTTGAGCACCATAACCTCATTGACCTCTACAATTATGCATAAACCGGAACACTTGATCAGCTTAAATACGTCAGACTAGTGACTATGTATATGCATGCTGCTCTCCACAGACGTACAATAGGCAACTGCAAGTATCGCGAAAAAAAAAAAGAATAACTTTCAATGCACATGTTTATAAATGTCCATATATCTCTTGGAACATTAAAAAACAGGATGAGGGACGGGCGCCCCGTAGAGAGGCACCAATCCCGGGTAATCCTGTAATGGACGAAATGCCTATTGCAAAACACGATTTACCGCCCAGTACCACATGCACCGAAAAAATAAAAACTTTTATTCACTCAGGCGATCCATCACTTCCGTATAACTTAAAGCAGGTATGCAGTTCGATTTATGATACCTTGACTTTATCATCACTACTTAACATATGTAGAATGACGCACATGTAAAACAATAGAGGTATAAAACTATATGTTTCTTAAATAATGAATCAACAGTCCACAGTATAAATCTTTAGCTTTTTAAAATGACGTTTATGAATCAGAAGACTTAAGACAATGTCAGCAAAAGGTATACGATCTTTCTCCACGGAAACCACGACTATACTCGTCTGTTCATCCACCATCTTTCACCTCTAACTTGCTTATTTCCTCCCTAACAACCATCGTCCCTCCCGCACTCCTCTCATTACCGCGTTAATCACCGAGCTCTGCCCTCGTCCCCTCCTCCTTCCCTCATTCGTCTTCCTCCTCAGTCTTGCATCCTTACATGCATCACGTATTTTGTACAATGTGTAGCAGGAATACACAAAGGTAAGGAAACTATTTATATATTTTTAAAGTGATGGCTGGTGCATGCTTATTATTTTTTTTCTATTTCTTCATCCAAATCTAATTCTCTGACTTCTCCCACTTTGCTCTCGTGTTGCAATTAGGTAAATATTTTCATTATTTTCCTGATTTTCTACCAAGAGACTCGAAAATAAGCGATTATATGATATCGGTTCCTCCACGACAAACGTAACCAAAAACCAATTATTTTCTTCAACCTACTCCGTAATTACAAGGCAAAGACATAAAAATAAAGACGTTCTCCCATAAAGTAAAGTATTTCTTCACCGGAATCAATAGCAAACCGCCAATAAATCTCTCGTTTTGGAGTAATAAATCGACCCAAAGGAAATGGACAACAAAGGAAAGAAAGCCGAAGGGGAAAAAAGTGCGGGAGAAAAGCGCTGCCTCTGAACTGACCAGCAAAAAAAAAAAAAAAAAAAAAAAAAAATCTCGCGAGGAACAAAAAGCGGGGAGTAAAAGTAGGACCGAAGCAGAGAGAGAGAGAGAGAGAGAGAGAGAGAGAGAGAGAGAGAGAGAGAGAGAGAGAGAGAGAGAGAGAGAGAGAGAGAGAAAGGAAGGGTGGACAAGGTAAGGGAGACGAGGAAGAGAAAATGTGGGGCAGGCGAGGAAAGCTTCTGTGCCGTAACTAAGAGAACAAAGCACTCGGGAAGAGAGAGAGAAAAAGAGAACTCCGAGGATGAACAGAAAATAGAAGAGTGAAGCAAGGAGAGGAGGAAGACGGAGAAGAGAAAAAGCAAAAAACAACAACCACTCTCTCAAGACGAAAGAAAATGAAACACACACACACACACACACACACACACACACACACACACACACACACACACACACACACACACACACAGAATATAAGAAATAAGGGAAGCTGCAAGAAGCGACCAGAGTTACACGTGGCAGTCCCTGTATGAAATATACCTACCTATTTCCATCTATTATCCCCATCCATAAACCTGTCTAATCTTCTCTTAAAGCTCTCTAGTATCCTAGCACTAACAACCTGATTACTGAGTCCGTTCAACTCATCTACCACTCTATTTGAGAACCAATTTTTTCCTATCTCCTTCCTAAACCTAAATTTGTCAAGCCTGAACCCGTTATTTCTTGTTCTACCCTGGTTGCTGATCCTAAGAATTTTGCTTACATCCGTCTTGTTATAACCCTTATACCACTTATAGACTTCTATCAGGTCCCCTCTTAACCTACGTCTCTCTAAAGAATGTAAATTTAATAACTTCAATCTCGCCTCGTAAGGAATACTCCTCATCCCCTGTATCCTTTTAGTCATTCTCCTTTGTACTGATTCTAATAGACCTATATCTTTCCTGTAATATGGGACCAGAACTGCACAGCGTAGTCTAGATGAGGTCTGACCAGCGCCAAGTATAACTTTAATATTACTTCCGCCCTTCTACTTTTAACACTCCTAAAAATTAATCCTAGTACCCTATTTGCCCTGTTTCTGGCCTATATGTATTGTTTTCCTAGACGGAGTTCAGAGTTAACTATAACTCCTTAATCTTTCTCGTACACTGTACCTACCAGAATTTGGTTGTTCAATGTGTACCTACTGTGTGTGTGTGTCTACCTACGCTAAGTACTTTGCATTTGTACACACACACACACACACAGAGAGAGAGAGAGAGAGAGAGAGAGAGAGAGAGAGAGAGAGAGAGAGAGAGAGAGAGAGAGAGAGAGAGAGAGAGAGAGAGAGAGAGAGAGAGAGAGAGAGAGAGAGAGAGAGAGAGAGACGGCACCAGTAAGAAATAGCCAACATGACTTCAATTCATCTTCAATTCACGTATCTCAACGTCACAAGAACCAAGCAAAGAAAACATCAACAAGACTGAATTTCTTCTGTGATGCCGGGAACTGGTGACCTTTCGTATAGGTCAACAGATTTGCCCCGAACCCAGACGCACCAGCTTTTAAACGGAAAATTATGAAAAGCTGTACCGAGAGAGAATGTTTGTATGTATGTATTCATTCATACGAAAAGCTCTCTCTCTCTCTCTCTCTCTCTCTCTCTCTCTCTCTCTCTCTCTCTCTCTCTCTCTCTCTCTCTCTCTCTCTCTCTCTCTCTCTCTCTCTCTCTCTCTCTCTCTGTGTGTGTGTGTGTGTGTGTGTGTGTGTGTGTGTGTGTGTAAATATATTAAATAAATATAAACACACACACACACACACACACACACACACACACACACACACACACACACATAGTGTAGTGGTTAGCACGCTCGGCTCACAACCAAAAAGGCCCTGGTTCGAATCCTGGGCGCCGCGAGGCAAATGGGCAAGCCTCTTAATGTGTAGCCCCTGTTCGCCTAGCAGCAAGTAGGTACGGGAAGTAACCCGAGGGGTTGTGATCTCGCTGTCCCGGTGTGTGGTGTGTCAGTGGTCTCAGTGCTACCCAATGATCGGTCACTATGAGCTCTGAGCTCTTTCCGTAGGGTAACGGATGGCTGGGTGACCAGCAGACGACCGTAGGTGAATCACACACACACACACACACACACACACACACACACACACTTTATTTTCCCTTTTCGTAAAGCCTTATAACAATGGAAGCTGTCTCTGGGTAATGAGCTTACGGGTCTCACAAGAGGGGAGCGGCAGTGACAAGCCTCGGGCCCCCTTGTTTGTCCTCGTGACGCCTCGAGAGGCTGGTATGGCTGCCTTGGTTCAAAGGCTCAAAGGAAAATATCGTCAGCCAGTGTGTGTCTTTCATATTTACCTTAAAAATACGATGCGTATGCTCCTCCACCAATAAGGTGTGTGTCTCGGGCAGACGATACAGAGCATAACTCTCTTCATTGGTGAGGAGTAAGATGTGGCAAAAGAAAAATACTCAAATTATTTCTTTTCATTCCGTCACTAGATCAATACTACTGAACAGCAAAATAATTACTTCAGGTAACCGAACACAAAATATGCCAGTGGCTGAGTGAAAATATCAGTAAACAATTCAGCCTTTTAATTAGTACGATTTAATGAAAAGAAAACTGCTTAACGATAAAATAAACTATCATCTGAAGCGGATTTTCAGACCCCACAACATATATTTCCTTTTGTGACGGTAGTTTCAAATCCATCTCCTGCCCAGCAAAGCACAACCAGTCACAACAAAAGCGTTCCCTCACCCGTGTAAACCATCATACACTCAGAAAGTCTTCCTTGGCAAGTTCTCAAGTCAGCGGTTTTGCAGGACAGACATCACTTACACGCAAATTTTCTGGCTTGTGACTCTCTCTCTCTCTGTCTATCTATCTATCTATCTCTCTCTCTCTCTCTCTCTCTCTCTCTTAATCCGTAGCTCATCTTTCTTTTCTTCTTCAAATCTTTCCTTCATCAATCTCTCATTCGCCGGACATTGTTTCCCATCTTCCAATCTTCCCCCCTTTCTCTCTCTCTCTCTCTCTCTCTCTCTCTCTCTCTCTCTCTCTCTCTCTCTCTCTCTCTCTCTCTCTCTCTTTCTTTCCCGTCCGTGATATTCTCTTGTCTCTTCCATCTGTCTTTTGGCTCCAAATAACATTCTCTCTTTTCCTTGCTTGTTTCCTGATTCTTGTAATTCTCTCTCTCTCTCTCTCTCTCTCTCTCTCTCTCTCTCTCTCTCTCTCTCTCTCTCTCTCTCTCTCTCTCTCTCTCTCTCTCTCTCTCTCTCTCTGATTAAAGGAGCATTTTATATAATTCACGACTCGTATTAAATTATCATCTATTATCATAAGGAGACACTTCAGAACGCCTTCCAATTAACTTCTTTGAATAAAACACACTCTTACATCTCTCTCAGTCGTCAGCAAACATATGCACTATGTTATAAACTCAATATATCATACGTAAGCTCGCATGGCATCAGCTTCCTCGAATGTTCTGCAGGCGAGCAATCAGTTCCTCTCTTCTCTTCAGCACGTTGGCCGAGTGATATATGGAAGTCTCGTCAAGTTCTGTAGTGTACATATGTATATTTCTCATTTTAAGAGGAAGATTTATATTTTCAATGAGGCTTCCTTCTTGCAATCATATAAATTTCATTGTAATCATAATTTTCAAAACGCTAGGAAATGCACAGAAAAAAAAAAGACGAACTACATTCAGTCTTCCATACCTTTCACGTTTTAAGGCATCTGTCTTTAAATCAGCTGTTGTTTGAGGAAAGAATATAATGTAGTTGATGCATAATAGAAAAGAATCAAGATGCCATTTTGAATCAACTGTTGTTCAATGAGAAATAAAAAAAAAATTCGTTTATGTTAATATTTTAAATCCGATTTCCTTTTTCACCCAAATATTTTCCAGCACTAACTTCGCCGGAAAAAAAAATAGTAAAGTTCATTGTCCAGTGGATGTAGAGAGAGAGAGAGAGAGAGAGAGAGAGAGAGAGAGAGAGAGAGAGAGAGAGAGAGAGAGAGAGAGAGAGAGAGAGAGAGAGAGAGAGAGAGAGAGAGAGAGAGAGAGAGAGAATGGGTACATAATATAAAAAAAAATAGAATGTGGGACTAAGTAAAATAAGAAGAGTAGTTGGTAGCTCAAGCAATCCTCAAAAATAAATAAATAAATAAAATAAAAATAACGTTACTTGGTCCCTCGTTTACTGAAATAATTTAGAAGTTGAGAGTCATCACATTAGCCCACACGACGGCGATGTCCCTGTCATGTTATAAAAGACTGATATGCATCGTGACTTTTTTGGGGGGCGCATCCAATATTTGATTTTCCAATTGCAGGTCAGCGAAGATTAGTGGAGATCTCGCCCACGCAGGTATTCCGAAATGTCATCTCATGTTCAAATTTCCCTTCTACATATTCTCGAGTTCGTGACATTTTCCCTTCGGGCACAAAAAAAAAAAAGTTAAAAAACACCTCAAATGAAAGCAAGATTAATTATTACATGTGATTCTGATTAATTTTCACGTAAGGTCATAACAAACTTTTAGCTTCTCCGAGATGATTAAATGTGTGAGAGGGTTATTTTTATGTGCAGTATAGGACACGATAGCTGTGTGGGATATTTGTGAGAGAGAGAGAGAGAGAGAGAGAGAGAGAGAGAGAGAGAGAGAGAGAGAGAGAGAGAGAGAGAGAGAGAGAGAGAGAGAGAGAGAGAGAGAGAGAGAGAGAGAGAGAGAGAGAGAGAGAGAAATTCACATCCCACTACCATTCATGATAGTTGATTGCGTGTCTCAAATTCATTATGCATCCACATATATCACCAAGACACAATTATCCTTCATTAGTGCGCACAGAATCTGGAGATAATCAGCGCATTACAGACGCAATGCACTGGAATATTAGCAAAATTAATGTTTAATGTGGGCCAGTAAGCTTCGTTCACTGTGATTCAAATGCCCGTATGAAATCCACTCCCATTAATATACAATGCCAGAAGCGCCCAGAGCCTTGCCAAGATATTACTGCACTGTATTCACCCCATTATTTACCATCGCATTCACCACACCTTCGTTTTATTAACCCTCGCCAGTCCCCTTAAACTTAATGTGGCGCAAAAATATCCCTGTTTTTCTCTACGTGAGTGAGGGAAGGGATAGAAGTCCGCATCCGTGTTGAATTTATTTTCGCCGTCATACAACGGAAAGGCCATACATGTTTTCTTCCGTATACGCACGTACATACAGTACATACAAACACTTTAGCCGGGCACATGACGGAACGACCTTTCAAAACTCTAAAATGCAAAATGTCAAAAAATCCACGGTGGGTTTTCGTTCTTGTAATGGGTGACTTTCATTTCCGAGGAACAAGCGGCCGCGATCAACCAGACCGAGTAAATCAGTGTGAATGAGTGAGTAAGGAAGAATAAGTGAGGCCGAGGGCGCTGATTGAGGAGCGAGGCGCCAGGCAGCACCCCGGGGCCTTCCCCCTCGCACAGACACAGGGGGAGACTTAGCTGGCTCGCGGGGGATTACTCGTGTTTGCCCAGAATTGGCTGTTGTTCCCTGAGTTACCTGTTAGTGTTGTTTGCTGCTGGATGGATGGACGTGTTTTCTATCTCGTTTCTTCAGCCTGTCCCGTGTTTCCCTCCCTTCTTTTTTTTCTCATGTATCAGTTGCTTATTTAATCGGCTGCCTCTCCCCCTCTCTCTCTCTCTCTCTCTCTCTCTCTCTCTCTCTCTCTCTCTCTCTCTCTCTCTCTCTCTCTCTCTCTCTCTCTCTCTCTCTGTTGCGTTACCCACTCTTTTGCTGCGTGTTTCATCACCGTTGTTGTCGTCGTCGTCTCTCTGTCTCTCACCTTTTCTTTCTTTCCTTCCAGCTCTCGAACCCTCACATCTGCTTTCCGCTTCATGTCACCTTCCTTCTCTCATGTTTCCTACTCTTCCTGCTCCACTCGCCTAACTGTCACCTGCTTTCATGCCTGCCTTCCTCACTTCTTCTCTCCTACCCTCCCACTTTCCTTGTTGCACTCGCCTATCTGTCGCCTGCTCCCCCTCCTTCCTTCCCTCCCTCCCTCCCTCCTTCCGCGCTGCACTCCTTTCTTAAGTCAACAGCGACACTGCAAAACTTGATCGTAATTCTCATGATTAGCTTCACAATGACTGCACGGAAGGAAAGGTACATCTTTTTTTCCCTTTCCCTGCCGGTGATGACTTCAGATTATTCAATTTCCTTATTCGTGCGGAGGTTCATCTCACGGTGCGTAATATCCTATCTTTTTCTTGCTTCCAACCCTCTCTTTCTCTCTCTCTCTCTCTCTCTCTCTCTCTCTCTCTCTCTCTCTCTCTCTCTCTCTCTCTCTCTCTCTCTCTCTCTCTCTCTCTCTCTGAACCTCATCAGTACCCCCTCCCACACACACACACACACACACACACACACACACACATTCTCATCCGCACCACATCACTCCCACACACACCACCTTGTCCCGGCCACAATAACTCCCATAAGACCTCCGTTGCCGAGCCTGCACTGGTAATGCAAACCTTAATTCGCTGGGGCAGCCTTTCTTTGCCGTGCTGTTATGGGAGCAGCGAGGAGCAGGAGCAGGCGTGCTGGTATTCGCTTGTAAAAACATTTTTCCCCGTGTGTGTGTGTGTGTGTGTGTGTGTGTGTGTGTGTGTGTGTGTGTGTCTGTGTTTCATGACTGCAAAGCCTCCTTCCTAATCATCATGTACATACAAATACACTACTGTTTATTTATTTATATACATACATACATACATGCATATATATATATATATATATATATATATATATATATATATATATATATATATATATATATATATATATATATATATATATATTTTTTTTTTTTTTTTTTTTTATTTATTTATTTATTTATTTATTTTATTTTATTTTATTTTTTTGCACGTAACAAAGTTTAAGAATAGATGAAAGACATGAGGAAAAATGCTGCCTAAAGTTGCTCTCCCCAAAAAAACTCTTAACACAGGCGTCAGTTTAGAAGATAAAATAGAAGAGCAGAGTTTTTTTTTTTTTCTTCCAGTGTCTATCGACAAAAGAGAGGAAAGAGTTAAGACAATGATGACCCTTGCATCCATAAGGACTGAGTGAACAACATGTTCTTTCGCAAATAACACTGCTCTACCACAATAATAACTCGACAGATCATTCGCTATGTGCCCTTTAACGCCACTATGCGAGTTATAAGTTTCACGCCATCTGTGAAATGACGTAGAAAGATGAGGGATCCAACAAGACATTTAATATGAATTGAATACTAACAAGAAAAAAAATGGGGGATCAAAAGTCATTTACTATGAAGTAAGTGTTAGTATGAAAAATGGGTGATATCAAAGAAACATCAGGAGACTATTAAAGGTGGATTCAGGCCCACCGCGAGGGCCATTTACCAAGTCAGCAATACATTATCAAGAATGATAACATAAGACACGGAAAAGAGGAAAATACATTACTTTTGGAATACCAGCTAATTCAGTTCATTATTATTGCTTCTTGCAAATATCTGGGCGAAGTCTGATAACATAATAAAGGAGGAAATATTCAAAAGTCCAACCATTAGAAATCAAATTTGTCAGCACAGTTATTGTGGTTTCTCGAAATATTCAGAAACTTATCAGGGATTGATATTCGTACTGATATTTAAATGTCAAACGCTTAGTTAAATATCCCTGTTAACTATCACAACTTTAAGTCCCTGTCATTAGAAATCAAATTTTTCGCCAAAGAAGTAATCTTGGCAGCTAGTTTCTCGAAATACCTAGAGATTTATGAGGGTACTGATACTCCTACTGATATTTAAATGCCAAACACACAGGTCTTTTTAAATGTTCCTGTTGCCTCTCCCTGTCCTCGAGTCTCCTGGCTTGGAGTGCCTCGGGGACAGCGTGTCGTGCTGGCGTGCCGCTCTCTCTCAAGCAGGGAAAAACAGTGGCCATACTATTAGACTGACGGTTAAATGGCCGCTCGACATCATGGACCCTGGCGCCCTAATTATGGAGAGAAAGGGTTTGTGTCTCTATGGGAGTAGATGAGGGAGAGGGCAGAGTGAGGGGTTAAGCTGTGGTGGAGGGACGGCGTTGGCTGGGAGGAGAAAAGGGGTAAAAGTGGAGAATGCAGTGGAAGAGAGGATGTGTGGCTAGTTGTGGTGTAGGGATGGGACTGGACGTGGTGGAGGAATGGGGCTAACAGTGGTGGAGGGCTGGAGCAGACTATGATGGAAGGATAGGATAAGTTGTGGTGCAGGAATGGGGACGGAAGAGACTGTGATGAATGGGGCAGGTTGAGGTGTAGGGATGGGGGACTGAGTGTGATGCGATGGGTGGACAACTGAATTCCCATCATTAACACCACATAATTATAATACCCGCAACAACAACACTCCAAAGAAGTCTAATAAATCATACAATCTTGCAGTAAAGTATGACCTGAATAACTTGGCGCCGCAGCAGCACAGCCATATGACGCAGCTACGAACAAGAGCACCTGGGTTTACTGGAAGGAATATGGAAGCAAGGTGTGAATTACTGGGCTTGTGGGGAGCTATGGAGTGCTGGGGCTGTAGCATGAAGGAGCCCCGTTAAAGCCTGACGAGTAGGGGTCCAATGTGATAAATTATTTGTAGGCTGAGGAGCGTAAATCATTCACGCTACTATTATGGACCATTATCTGAGGCATCACGGGGGAATCATTATCCCCATGGAAGACTAACAAACCTGACGTGTACTAATGGTAAGCTGCCATTAAAAGAGAGAGAAAGAGAGAGAGAAAAAAAAAGGAGGGGGTGGGGCAATACGAGTAAGATGTAACATAACACGCGTACAAAAAGTTAGGCCTCCATGACATGACTAGACCGAGATGTACAAAGCCTCATCAGTATCTCTTGTTGAAAAAAAAAATCCTCGGTAAAAGATAGAAGAGGAGCAACACGAGTAAGATGTAACATAACACGCATATGTGAGTTAGGCCTCTGTGACATAACTACGAGAAGATCGATCTGTCTAGCCCATGTCACTTCTAATGTCCGTGTTCTTGCCGCTTTGGTCTGTGTTGGTAGTAGATCCTCTCCGCATTTGGGACGCGTATGCTATTGACAAAGGGAGGGGAGACACGCATATCAAAGGAAGGAGGGAAATGTAGCTATTCTAACGCTTATACACCTCAGTAGTTCAAAAGTGTACAATCAAACATTCTAAAAAGGACATAAGGTTCTGCTTCTGTGTGATATCTCTCGTAATATTAGACAAATATATGGGTGAGGATGATAAGATATATACAAATGTGTTTCATGAAAGAACTATCACGTGTAGGTCTGATGACTTCTGCTCAGTTTCCCTTATTTTCTTATGTTTTTAAGTTTTAATCTGTTTTGAAATTAAAGATACCTGAGATCCGTATACCCAAGTCTCACAATCCGCCACCTTCTGGCATTTAGTAATGAAGCAATAAAAATATGATTTACATGAGACAAAAGATCCTTCAAGGAAATACTCATAAACTCATAAAACACGCTGAAGTTCAAAATATCAAGGGAATGCGAGAAAACACTCGTACGCCGTCTTCAAGGAAATATTATCTTGACGTGGTGAAGCGGAAAAAAAGAAAGAGGAAGCGAAGGATTTCTTTTGATCATATCTGAGTATTGAATATCCACGCTCACTCCCTGACTGTTGCTGCCACTACCGCCAGCACAGCGCCACCAGTGAGGGCGTGAGGGAGGCACACGTCAATAATTCAACATAGCGTGATCCACCAAAGCTCAACATCTATTTTTGGAACTAGAACACATTCCTTTTTTCCACTCATATTTTTCTCCCACTCTCCCATGGATGAGTTAGTTTTAAAACCCCCTTCCTGGAGATCATGAAATTTGCTACGATGTAGGCCACTGGTAAGCTAAGTCCAGGCAGCCCCAAGTGGTCAGGAGTTAAAGTCTTGTTGGTGCAGGTCGGTGGCTGGTTGGCGGTGTGTCTCGAGTACTGTGGGTCACTGGCAACTGTTCCTTAAAGACGAAAGTTGCGAGTACTGTGTAAGTGGCGGTTACTCCCTGTTTCCTCACCACAGGTCAGGGTAGAGAGAGAGAGAGAGAGAGAGAGAGAGAGAGAGAGAGAGAGAGAGAGAGAGAGAGAGAGAGAGAGAGAGAGAGAGAGAGAGAGAGGATATCGTTTTGGGAAAGAAACCTAAAAGAAACCTTTGAATGATTCTCTCTTCGTGTCTTTGAGTAAAAAAAAAAAAAAAAAAACAGAACTATGCAAAGACTACAGGCAGGTATTTTTTCTAAGATTACATTATGCACTGACACGCTACATTCTTATACAACTAAAGAGGGCGCCGTCAATGTCATTTGTGAAATTACATCAACTCTTCCTGCTCCTCCTCCTCCTCCTTCATATGCTCTAGTTTTCCACACGCCTCCTCGTGATGGTCAATAGGTTTGCTGCTGTTTGTTTTTCCTCCGTGTTCTTTCTCCTCCTCCCTGTCTTGCGTTTAAAGAGATAAAAGGCGGCGCGCTCTCGTCCCTCAATACTCCGGGGAAGTGTAAAACATGCGACAACTGTGCAAACTCATTTACCAAAACGTCTGGAGGCGCGTTGGAGAGACTAACAATGGCCACCAAAACACCCAACTCCAAGGTCGTCCAGCCAAAGACACGCTATCCACAATTCTTTCTCCCCTGGGTGCTCTTCTTTCCCTGTGTATTTGTATTCTCCCTTAGGCATTCATTCCCTTCCGGTAGGTTCTCTTCTGGATGTTTTTGCTTCCCTGGCTATTTTTTTCTTTTTGTGTGTGTGTGTGTGTGTTCTGTCCTTTGTGATGCTTCTTCCCTTTTACGTTCCTTTCTCTCCAAAACGCTCACTTCACCAGGCATGCTCTCCCACTTATGTGCCTTTCTTTATACTTAAATTATTCTCTCTTATTCTCCACGTATATTTAACCCACGAATGTTCTCCCAAAAGTGTTCCCCAGTATGTAGTCGCCTCCGCCTACCTACTTTCCTTGGTAGCTCGCACGCGTCACCGAGAGACTGGAATGCAATCATCAAGGCCTGTGTCATACATATGCATTGACTCGTCACTCCGAAAACAAGCCTGGCGGGGAGGATACAGGAGCACACCGCCTCGCTTCTGACCTGATTCCCACCTCCTGCTGACAATCGTTGCCGCACGTTCGTTTGCATGTATTGAAGCACAACTATCATGTAATTGCACGCACGCCTCACTCTCCCCCACACCCCCTCAGATCCCGCCACATGCACGAACTCCTTCAAAGAACACCCCAAGGTTCCTGTCAAGCGGTAGGGATTAAAATGGCTGAGTTAGGAAATATCAAACAAGGTCCACTGCTACTTAACAACACACAACACGAGAGACAACACTCCTCTTCCTCTTCTTTCTCCGCTGGTTGTTAATGTAGGACGGTTATACAAACAGTCTATTAAGGATCTCAAGGTCTATTGCTCTTCGTCTTCCTTTGCATTCCTCTTCCTCGCTCTCCTTAGTCACACTTTTACAAGCCGCCAAAACTCACCACCACCATCAGCAGTGGAGTTCTTCAGGAGCAGGATCGTGAAATTTTCCAGATGACCTCTGAGTGACTAAGATCAGACCTCATGAGTCAAAGTACTGGCGCGCAAAAAACGTGAAAAGTGTGAAGGAAGTGGAGAAGGAAAAATGGGGAATGTAAAAAAAAAAAAGCATCACTATATCTATCAAAGAAACGAAGAAGAAATGGTTTTCTTTGGCGCAAAACGAGGAAACTTTTATCCTAATCCATTACTATAAAAGAAAAAAACATACCTGATGCCAGTCTTGCTCCTTTGGAAGATCAGTTAGACTTACACCTCCGGATAAGGTAGCAGAGTAAGGCGAAGAGGCGCAATGGCCACTTCCCGCAGTTCCATCAGCGGGCATGCGGCGCTCCTTCGCTCACGTAAATCTTGCCTAGTTTTGATAAGTGTCTTCCCCAAACAAACGAGGCAACCCTTTATCTCGTACTGCAGCTCTGAATGAGTCTGGTCTTCGCGGAGGCAGCGGCTCGGGTGATGGAGAGGGGAAAGCAGAGATGGAAGAAATGGGAAGCGGAGTTAGTAGAACGTGAGTGGGAATAGTAGAGAGGATGCCGGTGATGGAGCAGCCCAGTGAAGGTGCACGAGGACGAGGACGAGGATAGAGGAACGACGACAAAAAATTCAAGATAAATTGTGGTAAGATAAGTTTAAATAAAAGGACCAGAAAACTTAAGAGAGGAGGAGTAGGAGGAGGAAGCGGCAGATGAAGAAGATCAAAAGGACTAATAAAGGAGAAAAAGGGAGGAGGAGGAGGAGGAGGAGGAGGAGGAGGAGGAGGAGGAGGAGGAGGAGGAGTTGGTGGTTGTGGTGAACAAGGAGGAGGGGGAGTGAAAGAGGGTGGAAGCTGGATATTGGAGGATTTGTGAGGGAGATGGAAGGCCAGCAGAGTGATGAATGGAAGGGGAATCAAGGATGTGTTTTATGTGGAAATAAGAAGCTCCCATTTAAATCATTCCTCCACCCATTCATCTTCTGTTCTTAAGGCGGGTGAAACAGCGCCGCGTCACAAGAGGCACTTTTTTTTTTCAATAGTGCACATGTTATTCGTTTTAGGTGAACAGACAGTTTCGTGGAATACCTGAGTGCTGTCAATCGTTAGCGGTAAGGAACAAAAGGCCTCTTGCAGCGCCTTCCTCCTTCTCTCCTCACATGACTCCTGTTCTCTGTAATCTATACCGTGCTTTTTTTTTCTCTTTTTTTTTCTTCTTCTTTCGCACACAATTTCGTCTTTTTGTTTTTCTTCAAAAAGCTTCTGTGCAGTTCTCTTATAATTTATACAGCAGTTTTCTTTCTCTCGTTTCTCCTTTCGTTTTCCTCAGACTGTTGGGTTTCTTTGCTTCCCAAGTCTTGCTGTTCAGTCGGTTCATCTCTTATTCGTGCGTGTCCGTGTTAGTTCAGTCTGGATGGTATCTGGAATGTTTTTGACTTTAGAATTTGCCTCCAGGCCAAGATATTCCTTGCTCGTTTTGTTCTTATTCCTCTGCGTTAGGCTTAATCGAACCCCTCCTTTATCACTTTCAGTAAACCCATATACCTCTTCAATAGGTCTTTCACAATGGTTATTTTTATATTTTCTAGATTAACTACTTTGCTTTGACATTACTATATGCTCCTTTAATTCTTTTTCAATAAAGGGCTTAGTTCTTCCATGTAATAAAAACTTTCGGGCTTACATCAATTCATAATTTCCATTGAGGAGAGTTTTTCATCTCCAGGTCTATTCCATCACCAGTCAACAAATCATCCTGCAATGACCTCTGAACTTCAATCTGTGTCTCAAGAAGGGATACTGATATTGCACACTAACATCGCTGCACAACGTATCCAATCAGTGAGCCAAACTGCACGTACTCGTACTTCGGTAATATAGGGATCGTATACAGGCACTCGTACTTTTTGTTACATAGTAGAATTCTCGTGGGGATGTTAATAAGACAGACTTTGCGAGGGGAGAGAATAATAGGAAATTACTCGAGTCAATGCACTGCAACAAAGAGGTCATCTAGCACCTGCAGGCATTACGAGATAGCGCTGCCTCTCCAACTGAGATATTATTGTGAACCATGATATGAAAGGCGGAACAATGGGGATGAGAAATGGAGTGAAAACAAAGTCACGAGTTCTATCATGGCGCAGAGACCTTATTTCCTTCGCCCCATCGAGAACGGGCATCACGTTACCTTTTCCTTCATCCTCCCCAGGACTAATCAAGCGCGGACCTCGTAAGTTCCAAGGTAAATATTTTGGAACTAAACGCAACGAGGAGGAAACTAATCAGTCTTGGATCCGAGTTATTATTTTTAATGGTATCGTTAAACTTTAAAATTCGGATCACTGTAAAAAAAAAAAAAAAAAAATTATATATATATATATATATATATATATATATATATATATATATATATATATATATATATATATATATATATATATATATATATATATATATATATATATATATATATATATATATTGACACAGAAAAAAATAAATAAACAGAATGTTAATTCTGGCTTCACTCGGCTACATAACTTAGACACGATCTTACAGAAATGAACATCTAAAAAGTTGTTTGTGGTTGCAGGAAAAATTGCCTTGCAGCGAAGGGTTAAGGGAAAGGCCTGAAGGAGATGGTGCAATGACTTGGTTTGAAGAGTACCTCGTGGGCGGTGGTGATCCAGCTGCCCTAGATATGCAGGAGCGTGACTTCTGAGCTTCGCGTGTACAGTTTATTTCCCTAATTGCACTTAATTCCTTTACACGAACTTTGCTGCTAAATCTGGGAAGAGAAGAGCTTTTCTTTATAAGAAAGGATTTGCATGGATCAAACATCACGTGCATATTTCTATTGTGAAATTTAACCCTTTTACATGCATCATTAGTGCTTCTGGCGAGGCTGGGAGAGATAAAAGACACGAAGAGTGTGTAGTGAGAGATAGGGTGGCTTATGGAAGGGAATGTTAATGTTAAACGGGAAATGCGTATCAAAGGACTATGATAACAACAACAACAACAACAAGAACACTGATAATAAAAATAACAATAATAATAATATGGTCATTAATTCATTTTAGGTGTGTGTGTGTGTGTGTGTGTGTGTGTGTGTGTGTGTGTGTGTGTGTGTGTGTGTGTGTGTGTGTGTGTCATCGTCAGTGTTTAACCTTTCGTGCGAGTAAAAGTCTTCATATGCGAGCGCAGTTTCTTTTCACTAAATTACAAGCACCTCCTGTTCGCTTCCTCACACCTGACACAGACTTGACTTGAAGCGCTGGGAAAACATGAAACCCTTTTTTTTTTTCTGAGGCTTTTTATTACTTTTCTCCTCCATAAACAACATGAACAAACACGCCAAGGTGATTCAAACACGTTACTTAAGAAGAATTATACCCTATTTCCAATTTCATTAACCTCCATTAGAGCCACAAGAATACAGTCACCAGCAGAGAAAAAATTTGTCCGGGAGATTGGTGACCGTGTGTGTGTGTGTGTGTGTGTGTGTGTGTGTGTGTGTGTGTGTGTGTGTGTGTGTGTGTGTGTGTGTGTGTGTGTGTGTGTGTGTGTGTGTGTGTGTGTGTGTGTGTGTGTGTGTGTGTGTGTGTGTGTGTGTGTGTGTGTGTGTGTGTGTGTGTGTGTGTGTGTGTGTGTGTGTAACGAAAGTGGGGTCAACTCTTTTAAGTGAAATGTATTGCCAGATCTGTTAAATGTTGCTAATTGATGTTTTATGAGAATCTGTCACTATAACTTGCTTGAAATGAAAGGTATGCCTCTCTCTCTCTCTCTCTCTCTCTCTCTCTCTCTCTCTCTCTCTCTCTCTCTCTCTCTCTCTCTCTCTCTCTCTCTCTCTCTCTCTCTCTCTCCTTTTTCCCCAAGGTCTTCTTTCTCTACGTATAGGATGCTGCTGCTTCTGTCTCCTGCTGCTGCTACTGCTGACGCCCCATACATTAGGTCTTGCTCGGTCTTACTCCACTGCCTCCCTTCCTAATCACCTCCTCCACCCGTCCTGACACTGCTGCTAGTAATGCCTGAGCGGACAGATCCATTTAGAAGTTTTAAATTGTATCGAACTTCATACAAGCGCTACGGAAACCATTTGCCTCTGTCGTGTACAGGCGGGGAAATATTGACGAGAGAGAGAGAGAGAGAGAGAGAGAGAGAGAGAGAGAGAGAGAGAGAGAGAGAGAGAGAGAGAGAGAGAGAGAGAGAGAGAGAGAGAGAGAGAGAGAGAGAGAGAGAGAGAGAGAGAGAGAGAGAGAGAGAGAGAGAGAATGTGTGTGTGTGTGTTCACTAGTCAGCCGTAAGTCAGACATGGGTTTTATATTGAAATAGTCGTCCTGAGTATTTCTGAAAACTGAAGAGTGCTTTGTTCTTTTTCAGTAAATGGAGAGTTTAATTTTCCTCTGGTTAATTAAACGAAGAGGTGTGTGTGTGTGTGTGTGTGTGTGTGTGTGTGTGTGTGTGTGTGTGTGTGTGTGTGTGTGTGTGTGTGTGTGTGTGTGTGTGTGTGTGTGTGTGTGTGTGTGTGTGTGTGTGTGTGTGTGTGTGTGTGTGTGTGTGTGTGAGACTGCCTCTTCAGAGTACTGTAAAGTTGTGCTAAACTCATCTGATATGAATTAAAAGTAAATAAAAGTTGAATTAGTGTAGATAATAAATTTAAATGCTGTGTGTTTGATAGGGCAGGGCATTGTTATTGCTTCATTTGTCAGTTTATATCTTTGGTGCTGGCAACAATAATTTCACGATATAAATATTTAGAAGTTGCGGTTTCGTTATCCGCATGAAATATTAGTATTTTTAATAATTTCGCAAAAATGGCAAACACAACGTTTCAAGGTTTTCAAAAGCAAATATTCAAATTGCAAAACGTGAAATACAATATTTGAAATATAAACAAGTGAACACAATTCATTAGTTTCATTGTTGTTTGGGTTTCATAAAACATTGTACGAAAAATAAACAGATGAACAGGAACCATAATCACATCAGAAAAAAAAGTCATGAGTGACCGGGATTTCTACTATACCTTTAAGAAACTTATTCTGAGAGCGTTCAGTCAGCCATGCAGGAGAGTCCGCAAGGATGAGGTTGAGGTAAACAAATAAAAAAAAAATACATGTGAAAGGACAACAAAGGGTTGATGACGATACAATATGTACAATATAACTGATGGAGAGAGAGAGAGAGAGAGAGAGAGAGAGAGAGAGAGAGAGAGAGAGAGAGAGAGAGAGAGAGAGAGAGAGAGAGAGAGAGAGAGAGAGAGAGAGAGAGAGAGAGAGAGAGAGAGAGAGAGAGAGAGAGAGAGAGAGAGAGAGAGAAAGGAGTCACCAAAAAATTTTTCGAGTCGTCTGAAAATCAAAATCAAAATAAGTAATCGAGCAATTCCACTCTTGCAAATAATCAAGTAGTCTTAATTACCTCATCCTTTGAAAAGCAGGCCTGTGCTGTGCTACACGTAACTTATGATCGAGGAGTTTTGAATTTAAAAGGTTTTGGAGAGCAACATTCGTCTCGCTGAAAGAGCAAAGAAGATAATGCCATTGAATATTCGAAAGACTGGAAGGCAAGACAGCAAACAAAACAAGAATACTGCCAATACAAGCACGAGGCAAACACAGGAATATCACCTCACGCCTCCAGCTGATGACAGAGACACGCTGACACCACACTTCGACCTTACAATGAATAAGTCAATCATAATATCCAAGGCAAACAGCTGGTGGCACCTGATGTAACATTACTCTTTTGAGGTACTGACTGACTAACTAATGCAATTCATATCAGAAGGTAGGAGAAAGATGGCATGCAACAAGAACATTATATCATATTCGCTCTGATATAGAAAGAAAGAGTAAAGATCAAGAACAGAACAACATTTTTTTTCCAGAGACACACACACAAGCACACAAGTACATTTTTAAAAACACGCAGGGCACGGAAATGAACAGAGGAGTGACAGAAACCAACTTAAAGAGAATAGCAGGTGACATTGACAATTAAACACCTCACGTAGTTATACTGAACATACCAGTGAGAGCAATTATACATCTTGATTGGGTGTGCGTTCTTAGCTTCACCCAGCCTTAAAATGGGTACCTGTTAGGTATGACTAGATATGTAAAGGTGGCGGAGAAGAGAACTGCCTACTCTACTTTATACGCCGTTCAGGCAAGATGGCGATAACAGCCCTAGCTAACACTCGCCTTCTTTCATAGTACTGCAATGTTAAGTTGTATATCAAATAATAGCAAACCTAATATAACTATAATACCTGCAGCAGGAGCAACATTAAAAGTATGAGTGGTTGTAGTAGTAGTAGTAGTAGTAGTAGTAGTAGTAGTAGTAGTAGTAGTAGTAGTAGTAGTAGTAGTAGTAGTAGTAGTAGTATAGTAGTAGTAGTAGTAATAATAATAATAATAATAATAATAATAATAATAATAATAATAATAATAATAATAATAATAATAATAATAATAATCCCTAATCAAGCGTAATGGCGCCGTCGGCAAGCAGTGTAAGTTGGTTCACTTTTCAAGACGTTAAGTGGAGTTTAGCGTTTTTCCTTCCCTTCCTCCACGGTTCCCTGCCTTCTGTTTCCTCAAGCTCCTTCATTCTCCATCACAAGAAAATACTCAACTTTCATTTTCCTAAGTTTTCCTGCCGTTTCGTCTTCATTCATCAACTTTTCTCATCATTCCCTTTTGTGAGTTTTCCTTCTTATGCTCTTCAGCTTTTGTACTGTCTTCCTCCTTTTGTTTATTCCTTTCCTTTTAGCTGTTCTCGCCTGCTTGTTTCATTCATATTTCCTACATCCCTCCTTCACCTTTACTGTCCCGTATTCAGTTCACCTATATCTTTCTTTATTTCCTACTGATATTTTGTAATTTAACTTCCGTCTCATTTCATCGTCTATATTTGCTGCTCTCTGTCCAGCTGCCACTCTGCACTTCTAACATAGCACTGTTTACAAAATGACGTTAACACTGCACTTCCCCTGCAGTGTCACGCCAATCAACAAAAAGTATCGTTCTGGCTATTTTTCGCATTTATACAGAGATCACTCCAGTGTATAATTCAGGCGCAAAATATTGGTACCTGTGACAGAAACAAATATATAACAATAAACACATCACACATTCTTTTTACATTTCACTAATTGTAAAATATTGATGAATATATAAGAATAGTGTTGTGAATACCATACTGCAGGCAGAGTCCGCAGGAGCTGGTGGAGTTGAATGTGACTAGTTTTATGGCTGTAATCGCTCCAAACTTAAGTGGTCGCTAGGAAATATGTACGATTCACGAGGCCACAACATGGAATTGCCTCCTTGTAACGGTGGTCGTCAAGAAGTCAACTCTGAACTTGCTGAAATGTGCAAAGGGTTTTGACATCTATGACTACACTTCCCACGTAAAAGGTAAAGAAAATTCAGTCCATTTATCAAAGGAAAACCGATTCATTGTTATTATAAAAAGTGTTTCCAGAAAATGTTTTTGATCAAATCGATACTTGAAAGTATTTACAGTAATGGAACTAACCTTTCTGAAAAATGGCCAACTGAACAGCAACCAATCTTACAAATAGAGCAATATACTGCGCAGCTTGTAAATTGTTCAGACATTGCTCGACTTTGTAACTAAAAACACGTAGGCTTTGTTTCCTTTTGCAAGCTGGTAAATCACTTTTTATTTATTTTATTTATTTTTTTTAAATGGACTATTCCGGAAGACAGCCGTAAGTAACACAGTTTATATACAGCAAGTGCCGGGGCATTGCACTGGCAAAGGAAAAAACGAAGCAACGGAGCGAAGGAAACAGAACCCTACCTCCAACATTAAATATTCCACACTCGTTCTTTCACTCCCTTGAGCTGTTCTCAGGCATGCCCTCGGCCTCGTGCAGCGAAGGGAAGGCAGGGGATGCACACGGAGGGGAGTTATTGGGAATGGAGAGACAAGATACCTAGAGAGGAATGCACAAAGAAGAGACGCAGTGAGGATGGCGAGGCAAAGTACGTGGAAAAGAATGCAGACGGAAGAGAGGCAGTAGGAATGGACAGAATAGCAAAACAACGTACGAGGAGAAAATTGCATAGGAAATAGAAAATGGCGCTATGGTGAGGCAGGTTTCTTGGGGATGAATGCACTGGAAGAAGCAGGGCAAATGGCGGGGTCAAGGCTGGGGAAGGTGAGTGCAGAGGAAGATAGAGGGAACATTAAGAGAAGGTTGGTTGCAGAGTGAGGCAGGCCAGCGGGTGACAACCAATTAGGCGGCTTCCCGTGCAGCCATTTCGGGCCCGAGGAAAGGCAAGGACGTGCAGCTTTCAGGAGTCTAGTAACTCATGCTTCTGTTCGCTCACTAACTCACTACGTAGAACTTTCAGGCACAGTCACCAATATCACGTCACTCTTCAATGCGGAACAAATATTTTCTGTTATTCATGCAAATCTGAAAAGTGTGTGACGTTATTCTGCATTTCTATACATAAATTCGCGGAAGTTATGAGCTGCGTGGACGAGAATATCACAGCGCCGCAGGTCATCGACACAGCACAGCGTATTTCTAAATGGTTACTACGTTTTTCGTTCAATGTCACTAGAAACGTTTCCCAGCAATCAGCCATATTTATTTTCCACACTTTTTTTTTTTACGTTCCCCGAAATGGCATCGATAGCACTTATATATTCACTACAAAAGACGAGTTAATTAGTATGTCAGACACTGAAACCAAACATAGTGATAAGAATGCTGTAATAAAATGCCTGAAGGTCTCATTACTGTCTATTGTTATTTCTAAGTAATGGCACCAGGATAGAGACAAATGTTGACTGAGGTGGTTGACTCCCTCCTACAGATTATGTGAGGCTGTAGACACACAAATCTTCCACTACTTAAGAACATAAGAAACATAAGAAAATCAGGGAGCTGCAAGAAGTAATCAGGCGTGCACGTGGCAGCCCCTGTATAAAACATACCTATTTCCTCCTCTCATTCTCATCCATAATTTTTCTGTTCCTCTTTTAAAGTTTTTGTTTACATTGTTTGAGAAAATGTGTACAGGTATTGCCAGAAATATGTAAAAACTGGAAGAGTTTTTTTTTTTTGTTACGTTGCGCTTAGCCAGAGCTCCTCTCATAAAAAAATAAAAATAAATAAAAATAAATAAAAATAAATGTAAAAGTATCGGAAGAAATGCAACATATGGATGATACAGATATGAACTATATATTCCTCTCTCTCTCTCTCTCTCTCTCTCTCTCTCTCTCTCTCTCTCTCTCTCTCTCTCTCTCTCTCTCTCTCTCTCTCTCTCTCTCTCTCTCTCTCTCTCTCTCTCTCTCTCTCTCTCTCTCTCTCTCTCTCTCTCTTTGCAAGCTTCAATATATCTAAGTGTGTCTCGCTGCCTGCCTTT
The DNA here is from genome assembly GCF_035594125.1 of Scylla paramamosain. Classification (NCBI taxonomy): domain Eukaryota; kingdom Metazoa; phylum Arthropoda; class Malacostraca; order Decapoda; family Portunidae; genus Scylla; species Scylla paramamosain. Next base: position 39,718,547 of record NC_087151.1, on the reverse strand, counting down.
CTTCATCCCTCGAAAGATAACAATGCAGGGCACCACGCCTTCCCTGCGTGGCACACGAGGGGGCTCAAAGAACAGCTCAGCTAAAAAGGTACAGAATCAAAAGCTATTCGCCGCATCACTCTCCATTCTGATGCATTACGCCCCTCTCTGTGCCCTGCTGCTGTGTCTCTCCATTTCTATCAGTATTATCTGCACTGCCATCATCCTTCTCCATTGTATGTATGTCCCTTCGTAAACAATTTCAAATTATTTCTCTACGACAGTGTTATATTACATTATTAAGAGCAGTATCCTTGGTTTTCTATCTTTTAAGGTTTGAAACAATGCAATTTTACTTCACTGACAGCTCGCCTTTCTCTGCAGCCTCAAATTTCACCAATATGGAAGTATAAGACGATATGTGAATGCAGAAAATGCTTTGGAACAGCAATAATGGTGATTGTTAGAGGCTTTCAGCAGTGTTACACAGAATATCATTATGTATGCTCTATCAATACTTCTTTGTGTGTGTGTGTGTGTGTGTGTGTGTGTGTGTGTGTGTGTGTGTGTGTGTGTGTGTGTGTGTGTGTGTGTGTGTGACTTAACCCTGCTCTAAAAGTTGGTCTCGTTTCGTGGTGTTTTTGGAGACTTTCAACTTGAGTCAAGAGTAATTTGATTTAACTCGAATCTCCTCTTGGCCGCCGTGGCTCGCCGCGTGGGGTTTGTTCTTACGTGGACTTGGAACATTTGGTGAAAAGTCTTGAAATTCAGTCCCCGAAAGAGACGCTAATTTCCAAACATTTAATAAGAAAAGCACGCCCCCACACCCAGCTACGAATGGTAAAATTTGCTGAAAACCTTTGAAATTTACTGTCC
>NC_087151.1:39702692-39712692 GCF_035594125.1 Scylla paramamosain | reverse complement strand
ATGGAAGACTCCCACATCACAACGAAACACAGAATCTCGACTCGGCCCATTCCAAGCATCGCATCCAAGGTAGAACTAACTTATATCATTAAATCTCAAGCGATACTGTATTCTTGAACAGTACTTCACATAAAGTTACCTTAATTTTGTACGAGAGAAACAGACTGGATTAATCCCTGCGTGTACCCTGAGCCATAAAAATTTAGTGCGGGTCATAAGAAAAGTTTCCTGAGTTTTTTTCTCTTACGTAACATTAACTGACTGACTGTCGCTCACTTCGTTATATAATAAATTCCACCCACTCGAAATAACTTAAAACTGTCTTACTCCTGTCTATCATTTTTTTTTTCCTCTCTCGGCGGTATTTAACTTCACAAATTTACTCTCACATCACTCTAGTTGTCTCACTCTTCGTCGTCATTATTCTTTTCATCCCCTTTCCTCCTGATATGCTTCTGTTACTTCTCATTTGATGTTGGTTCTTCTCTGAATTTTCCATGGGGTCGGACGTTCATTTCTAGCTTTCCTCTCCATTTTTCTGCTAACACTAATTTTCTCTTCTATTCCGTCTATACCTTAGAGGGAATACGGTAGGAGGGAGTAATGACTTAAATGTTTAAACATACTCTGAATTCTAGACCGTATCGGAACGCTGGTCCTCTTAGATTTGATGAGAGCACTGGATCACTCCAGTACTTCTCCATAGATTTGCAACGCAGCTCAGGCAAGGCAGCACCAAAGAATTCTAAGGGAATGAGACACGTAGGGGACATCACAGTCGCTCCCTAACAACCGAATCACTTAATTGCCTTTTAACAGTGGCAAGGGAAGGAAATAGGCAATCAGTGAAGCCCTTTGAAGCTACTCTGCTGGCACCTGTTTGGACTGACTGAATGGTTAGTAGTGATGGTGGTGGTGGTGGTGGTGACTGTCGTGCCACACAATAAAGGTCAAAACCAGACACATTATCCAAGAACATATCAAAAGACTAACCTACAGTCATGACTTAAATTTGAAATAAGATAAAGTTTAGCCCACAAGACTTCCACTCCCGCTTCACCATCGTATTTCGGAAAACTACGTACCTTTTTTTATATGTAAGAGGGGGTCTGACCAAGGGCAACAAGAGAAGATGAGAGAGAAAAAAAAAGGCCCAGTGAAGATGACTGTCCATAAAGAGTATAGAATATAACCAAAATAATCATTCAAAACTATGAGAAAAGACTTCAAATTTGCAGTCAAGTGGATGATCAATATGTTACGGTGTTTCTTATGACGCAAAGTTATCACGAGTGAGGGGAAAATATTCGGATAGGGCTGCTCTCGCCCATCCGAACACTACCAGTCAGTCAGGGTCATAAACCTTTGGCGCCTCCCAAGCTACCGGAAAGGAGTAAGAAAACTTTTACGTCAAATGACACTTGGATCCCGACGCCGCCACTAGACCATTCAGGATTACGTAAGCAACACACACACACACACACACACACACACATTCTCTCTCTCTCTCTCTCTCTCTCTCTCTCTCTCTCTCTCTCTCTCTCTCTCTCTCTCTCTCTTTCACACAAGGTTGCGTGCGATGCTATCTTTGTTAGACGTAGTTTCTGATTTCCTGTCGACAAAGAGAAAGACGCGCGCCAGACAGCCAGCAATTAACGGGGAGGCGAGTGGGCGAGTGTGTGGCAAGGCAAATAAATAAATGTATATGTGTGTGTGTGTATCCTAGACAAAGGCGGAGGCTGATAAAGAAAAAAGAAAGGAAGAAAAAATTGTGGTCACTTCAGTTTTGTTCAGTGGTGATTTTTTTTTTTTTTTTTTTTTATACATTTAGCAGTGATTTTATTTCCCTCCACGTCACTTCCCCGAAAACTCCCGGGCACGTAAAACTTTCATCCTTCGGCCCTCTCATGCATTACTGATGATTTTTACTTATTCATACCCTGCTCATCGTGTATTTTTAACTCCTTTTCGTTGAGGAGGAGGAGGAGGAGGAGGAGGAGAAGGAGGAGGAGGAGCATTTTTTTTTTCTGGTCAATAACGACGCCACATCTTCAGCCTTCCTTCAGTCTCTCTTTAAAAAAGCGAGGCAGAAATATTTCAGCCACGGGCGAAGAGATCCTGGCAAGTAAGAAAGAAAAAAAAAAAAAGGGGGAAGAAAAAGAAAAAAAAAAGCCCATCTCGCAAGCATTCTTATCGAGTATTATTGTTTGCATCGAGTATTTACCAAACGTGTTATTTTTCCCTGCTCACAAAAAATGACGGATATTCACTACGCATTAACGACGGGAGTTTCCTGCCTTACTCTCCATTATTTTTACTCAGCCACGTGAATGCAGCACCCAGAGTGTTCCAGGAACCTCCCATTGATGCGAGGAGTGCCCCGACCCGTCCCCTGCCGCTTCCCCCTCCGCTTCCCATTCCTCGGCCCGCCACTCCTTCCAGCCTCCTCTCCTACCTCCCACGACCCCCTCTCGTGTCCTTCCCACCACTCTCACCCACCCAGCCACCTCCACTCATACAACTACTCGTACAAGAAGACTCTCATTCCTTTCCTCCCTCCTCTCTACCGTTCCCTTCCTTCCTGTCCTCCTCCTCCTCCTCCTCCTCCTCCTTTACTTTCTGTACTCTACCAGCCTTTCATTTCCTCTCAGGTACTGTACCTTCCCTACTTATCTCTGCCGTTCTCTCCTCATATCTCATCTTCCCTCCTTTCCTTGCCACTCTCCTACCCACACTGCCTCTCTACGCATTACCTCACCCTCCCTTCCTCCCACTCGCCTCCCTAGTCAGTCTCTCTACGTCCTTCCTTTCCCTCACTCCTACTCCCTCTTCCTCTCTTTCCTACCCAGCCAGTCTCTCTACGCCCTTCCTGCTCCTCTCTTCTCGTCCCTCTCCCTCTCTCTTCCCAGTCACCAGGGCCACGGACACGCAAACACGCTCAAGATTCAACTCTAAGTAGTGAACGGTAGTCTTGTGCTTCTCTTCACGCGGTAATGAGAGAGAGAGAGAGAGAGAGAGAGAGAGAGAGAGAGAGAGAGAGAGAGAGAGAGAGAGAGAGAGAGAGAGAGAGAGAGAGAGAGAGAGAGTTTAGTAGGTGGGGGAGGTAAGAAAGGAGAGAGAGGAGGGAGGAGGGACGGAGGGATAAGTTAGATGATGCGTGAAGGGCGGAAGGGGTAAGAAAAGTTACGAGTTGATGGAGGGTAAAAATAGGAAAAACAAGATCTGTACTTCCTTTTTACATTTTAATGAGGAGTAAGAAGAGGAGTAAGACGGGAGAGAGCGTGGTGGTCGTGGTGGTGGTGGTGGTTGTTGCTGTGGTGGTTCGGGTGGGGGTGGGGGTGAGGGTGAGGGAGGGGGTGGAGGTGAGGGTGAGGGTGGGGGTGGGAGTGGGGGTGGGTGTGTGGGAGGGGGTGGATGGTGGTGGTGGTGATACTGGGTTTAGGATGTGGAGAAAAGATGTCACTATTAAATGACAACATACATTATTATATAACTAATGTGGATGATAGCAACACCACACGGTGGAATACACGGGTACATTATTTCCAGTGTGAATCAAACTGAAGAGACTCGCCCGCATCAATCCAAACAACACAAAAGAATTTCCATCCACAAACAAAGTGAATAATAATTGTCTTTCATTCTTTTTTTTTATGAAAATCCCACATCAGCTTATTTTTTTTTTCATACTGCATGACACATTTACCAAACTGTTTCCAGCCAAGCGTGGGCAGGAGGGAGTGTCGGGTGGAGGAGTCTTTTGACATAGGTACTGTCTTAACTCTTTATCAAATAATAGTCGGAACAGCATCCCAAACAACCATACAACTATCTTAGGCTCCGTTGCAATATAATGTGATATAATGTGTAAGCTTGTGTAACTTTAGCAGAGTACATTAATAAATCAGGGTGACGAAAGCCCCTAAGCATCATCAGGGACAGCACTCCTGTCCCTTTAGCTTCTCGTCCCCTCTTGGACTCCAACTTTGTGCTATAGACGTGCTCCCAGAGTTTAATGTCTTTGAAAACAGTACTGAAAGGGAGTGTGTGTGTGTGTGTGTGTGTGTGTGTGTGTGTGTGTGTGTGTGTGTGTGTGTGTGTGTGTGTGTGTGTGTGTGTGTGTGTGTGTGTGTGTGTGTGTGTGTGTGTGTGTGTGTGTGTGTGTGTGTGTGTTTCGCACAGCCTTTATTTTTGGATTCTTTTAATATCAGGTCAAGATCAAAACAATATGGTGGGTATAATAAAAAGGCGAGAGAAATTATATATATGTATATATATATATATATATATATAAATATATATATATATATATATATATATATATATATATATATATATATATATATATATATATATATATATATATATATATATATATATATATATATATATATATATATATATATATATATATATATATATATATATATATATATATTGTAACATGAGTTTCTGCGAATATTGCCAGAGGGGAAGTACATGTTATTTTAAGATGAAAATGTTCTGTGCACATATGCATTTTGAGGCGTTTAGCCGTGGTATGAAATTCAAGTGTGGCCTGGCGACAGATATAACGACTGGTTGGGATGTGTACATGTCCGTTGATGAAATTGTGAATAATTCAGTCCTGATTTACAGTATCTCACAACGAGACGAGTGACAGCAGCGGACCGATACCGATTACTGATAAACAGCTGATATGGGAAGATAGTAGGGATGCTGCATCCCTTAGTAACTACTTCTGCTATTTTCATGCCAACTGCTCTTCTGGTTTTGCTAACTGCATGCCTCCCCTGCTCCCGCGGCCTCGCTGCACCAGAATTTCTTCTTTCTCTCACCCCTATACTGTCCACCTCTCTAATGCAAGAGCTAACCAGTATTCTAGATCATTCATCCCTTTCTCTTGGAATCTCTGGAACTCCCTGCCTGTTTCTGTATTTCCACCTTCGTATGACTTGAACTCTTTCAAGAGAAAGGTTTCAAAACACTTATCATGTAATTTTTGACTATCGCTTGCGACTCTGTTCGGGGACCGGCACCTGTGTTTTTTTATTTTTTTTATTACGGTTTTGCTGCCCTTGGCCGGTGTCCCTCTTACATAAATAAACAAATATATATATATATATATATATATATATATATATATATATATATATATATATATATATATATATATATATATATATATATATATATATATACTCGTATATATATATATATATATCAAGTAAAAAAACACTGTAATGTTGGGGTCTAGCAGGGGAAAATTGTTGCGAGGGAGAGGACGAGTTGATTTCGCTAGCAAAATTATTTATATTCTGATTCACATTTCAGGGGCGGTCTCGTGGTGCGGCGGCGAGGCAGCGACAGTAAAGAGGACGGAGTGAAGGACAGCGAGCCGCGGCGACCACTTGCACCCTGGTAACAGTCCCGCGCCGCCACACCCCCACCACTATTATTATCACCACCACTGTGGCCGAGGAATGAAAGGGGGATATGGAGGAAAAATTGGGAAAGTATGGTATATGATAAAATAACATGAACATTAAGGTGATAAATGATAACAGTTCATCACCACCACCACCATCATTATTACCGTGATCTCCATTACTAGTCAATTAACACCATTACTACCCTTAACACCAGCACTACCATCATTATTACTACAATCACAAATCACAATGACTGTCAACACCATCACTAACAACACCACCAGCAACACCCCGGCGATCACTTACCACATACACCACAATTTACTGAATATCTACATCCCTCCCACTACCACCACCACCCCCACACTACTACCAACACCACCACTACCACCACCACCACACCACTAACTATAAAACTCATTACGGCACGACCACCCATCACCGCACGAGTCATAAATGTATTCGTAATAACACCTTCAGCTCTTTTTATTTACTCTCCTGGACATGGCGAGGAAATACGCGGTGGACGGGCCAGGAAATGCCGTCCTTGTGTGTAAGGCTGAACTTGCCCTGGCTTCGTCGGATATAGTGGCAAAGTATCAGAGAAAGTATAGCTGAGAATTACTGAGCGTGTTTAAGTTTTTACAAGTAGTCAATGCAGAGTGGTGTAATCAAACTGTCTGAGGAGGAACTAAAGATCTTTTGTTCATTATCCCTTGTAATCTTTCTTTCATGAAAAAATTAGAAAATGTTGTTTTAATCCAAGTTGAAACGGCTGTAAAGTACATACTCGTTTATAAAAAAAAGAGCATATACCCACAAAATAAGTAAGTGACTTGCATGTAAATTACAAAAAATATTGAGTTAACGAAAGTCAAAATAGTTTAAGTACTAATAAAGAAGAGCGGTCTGCCCAGAAAACTTTGCTAAGCCGCCCATAAATCGCAGTTTGTTGGGTTAATGTAAACTAAAGCAACTACTATGTACTAATAAAAAGAGGGTGCGGCGTCCAAGAACGAGGCATTATTAAGTAGGCAAACACGTTGACGCGAGCGCTACTTTACTCTATTACTTAATACACAATAGTTGACAAGAGAAGGGAACAAATCTTGATAAAGGACCGTTTTCAAGTGTTTCATTAAGCGGGAACGCCATGGTAACTGGTGAGGACAGGCCAACAAGTGACCCCGTTCAGCCACGGATGAGGAATAAACGCACTTCTCCAAAGCCAGTAGTGCCAATTGGTTCACGTCCGCCCGCTGGCTGAAGTGGTGGACGAAATGTACAGTCCTAGTCAGAAGTAGAATAACTTTGTTTCCAATGAGTTTTATCCTTTAACTCGTAAGTTCTCTGCTCTGCTAATAGTTTTTATACACAATCTTATGAATGATTTATAATAGATATAACTACATAAAATTGAGAAAAACCGCAAAACAAAGGAAGTAAATGCAGAAATGACTGATGAATGATTCTTAACAGATCAGACTACTTGAAATTAAGAAAAAATGCATAAAAGTGAAAGTGACTGCTGACAGTTACTCGACTCCTGACCTGAACTGTACCACCGAGGCTCACCTTCCACATGACGCCACCCACTTTCCTTGGTCGTCAAAATGAGAATCTAGTTGTGCACAAGAACGGATTTCTGATTTTAACTCTCCGCGTACCTCTGGGCAGTGTTACTTGACAATTCTGTTAGCATGTCTATCATTTATCAGCTACGAGTATACCGATACAACTCGATTTCTTATGACAAACAAGATACCTCAGGATTTTAATCTGGTTTTTAATCAAACATTTTCCCTTTCCTCTATTTGTCATTTCCTTTGTTCTAAAGTAAGCCCTCCTTAATTAAAACATAGGGCTCTAGAAGGGTTACCTAAGCTAATACAAAGGAAGTGACGTGAAGTGAGTTTTTCTAATGACACCAGGACATATATACATCACAAAGGACGACGTTGCCGGTTGTTGCGGAAATGCATAACTGACAAAGTACACAGGCGGGGATGAAGTGTTCCCACCGGCTAGACCTGAGCACTGTGTTTGGTCATATGAGAAAGGTCAAGTTAGGAAGGAGGAGTTATAGTTTGTCGGACGAATTACGTTAGTTGAGACACAGTCACGGCAAGGAAGAGAGCGACTCTCGACAGAAATGCTGAGGTAAACATGACGTTACCTTTTTTGTGAATTCTTTTAATCTGGCAAATAGTTAAAGGCACTGTAATACACTGAATATCTGGTAAAAAGGATGGTCTTTCTTTCCCAGAAGCTCGCAGATCGTGTCATGCTGAAGTATGAACAAAAAAACTTGCGGTCACTTTGTCCCGGATGACAACTTCTTAACTAACAAAAGTCAGACCACAGTGACCCGCAGCATGCAATGACTGATGCTGAGGAAAGGAAAATGAAGATCTGGGCTCTTATTCTTTATTGTTTTGCTCCCTCATCAGGACTATTTTCAAAAGCCACTAAACTTATTAGTTGTACTCTTAAGGCTCCTCTTCCCAAATCACGAAAACACCATTAAAGGACGCAATAACTCCCACTATAGCCTTAAAAAAGCAAGAGATAAGAAGAAACTGTTAAAAATATGGTTTCTCATCCCACGACCACCTAAACTTACCAGGATGACAACACTTCCCTCGTATTTCTAAGACTACTGACAACAACACCGACTTCCACCATCCCTATCCATCCCTATCTGTCCTCCCTCCTACTGATCCTCCACACAGCGACCCTCATCACCGCCACGAAGTCAACGCAGGAGGAGGAGGAGCAGCGTGAATAAGTAATGCGGCGTAACTCTGGTCACGGTAAAAAAGACAAATTGCTCCATCGTGTACGGGCAAATTATAGCATGGGCCGACAAGGCATCATAAATACACTCCTCCAGGACAAGTGAAGAAGCGGAGGTCTGGGTTATGAGCAAGTAAAGGTTCTAATAAGATGAGGAAGGGAGAGCATGGGGGAAGAGAGTGAGTGTTGAGGTTTGGAGGGCAGTGAGTGGTGGGCAAGAGAAGCTAATGGTGGTTGAAAGGAGAGAGTGGCGGTGAGAGGAGAGGGAGGCAGTGCTGCAGAGTGTGTTTTGGTGCGGTGCAGGATCAAGGTATTCTGGAAAATTTGAAAGGTGAATGTAGTTATGCACAAAGGGGGATGAAATCTTTATAATGAAGATGACTCGAGTAAATACTGGAATGAAAGAGGAAAAAGGAAGGGGTGACTGACTGACGATGAACGAGAAAAGAAGAGAGACATGGAAGAAAGAGAGAGAGAGGATGGAAGACAAATAAGATGGAAGAGAAGTAAGAAAATGAGAATATCTTTAGTTCAACTCCCAGTATAAAATCTGAAATATATAAATAAATATCAATATAGACGCAGAGAGTAACATATTCAAGGCATAAATCAAATGAAACACGAAAGATCATCGATTATCTGTAGCAAAAGTTGTCAGGCTAATAGGTAGATACTTCCCAAAAGACCACTACAGCAAGCCAGCAAGTCACAGAGTCTCGTCAGGGCCACTCCCATGAGCCAATAAGCTAAAGGAAAATAGTATAATCTCTCTCTCTCTCTCTCTCTCTCTCTCTCTCTCTCTCTCTCTCTCTCTCTCTCTCTCTCTCTCTCTCTCTCTCTCTCTCTCTCTCTCTCTCCAGCGAACTAAAGGTTACGAGTTCGATCCCAGCTCACGGCAGTTTCTGAAAGGGAGAGATAGCGCTGTGTCGTAATGCCAGCCAGCGCTACATGACATCAACATTGTGGCGTCGTAAATTAAAACAAAACTCTCTCTCTCTCTCTCTCTCTCTCTCTCTCTCTCTCTCTCTCTCTCTCTCTCTCTCTCTCTCTCTCTCTTTGTCACTAACATTCAGCATCTACTTCCTTTACTTTCTTGTGCCTAATTTGTACTGAGACATTCCTTGGGTGAGCAGGAAAAAGCAAGAGTGTGCTGAAAACTTCATTGTAGCTCAGCTTAATTTTGGAGAAGCTTAGAGAAAATCTTGGACTGGAAGGTTATTTGGATATTGTGTATTTCAATGATATTCCCCAGGCCCATGTCGCTGTGAGTGGTGACATCGGCGGCACCAGTCCATTACCTCTCCATTCACAGCGACCCGTCATGCAGGTAACAGTGTTTAGGGGTTGTTGTGGTGGTGGTGGTAGTGGTGATGGTGGTGGCCAGTGATGGTATGCGGGAATGATAAATGTGATGATGTGCGGAGGTGGCGAGTGATGTTAAATGATTAGGGTGATAATGTGTGGAGGTAAGTGTGATGATACAAGGTGGAGAGTGTGATGATGTGGGGTTAAGTGTGATGGTGTGTGAAGGTGGTAAATGTGATGATGTGTGGAGGTGCTATGTATGATGATGTGAGGCAATGGTGGATGATGATGGAAGAGGCAACTGTGATGTTGTCTGAAAGTAATAAGTGTGATTTGAGTTGCTGAGTGCGGTGGTACGTGTGGTGTATGTGGCAGTGTTGTGATAATGCATCTCAGCGTGATAGTGTCAAAAATCCTCAGTGTGACGGCGTGTGGAGGTGGTATGTGTGATGTTAGTGGACGGATCA
>NC_087151.1:39690192-39697692 GCF_035594125.1 Scylla paramamosain | reverse complement strand
TATGAAACTGTACACTTCTATGATTGGCATGGAAAAATATTTATTTAATGAAGTATGACCGTTTGTAGAGACAGACAGAGACGTACGTGTGTGTGTGTGTGTGTGTGTGTGTGTGTGTGTGTGTGTGTGTGTGTGTGTGTGTGTGTGTGTGTGTGTGTGTGTGTGTCGGGAACCACTGCTAAGATATGCATGTGTCCGCCACGACCCACTTACCAAACTTGAGCCTCTGATTTCCTGTCGCGTGAGTCTCGAGTCCTCCCTTCGCCCCTTCCTCGCCCTTCCTCCTGCCAGGCGTTCACCCTTTCCTCCCCCCCCCAGCTAACACCTCCTCTCACTCCACCTCTTACGTATTTCCTTTCAACTCTCTATTTTCAAAGACTATTGATATGACTGAACGAGATTTTATAGGTATTTTTCTCATTGCGGAGGTAAAATTCTTGTTACACTATCACATGAATCACAAAAAAAAAAAAAATAAATAAATATCTTCCACTAGATTCTGTTACGCCCATTTCCTCTTAAACTCATATTTCCTCCTCACTTTTCTTCTCTTCCTTTATTGTCAATACCAATGTCACTTCCAGGTTACATCCCGCCTCTATCTAAAAATGCAAATTTTCTCAAAACGCATTCCCTCAAAACATCCACACACTCCATCATATGCAGTGAAAGAAATCTATTTAAGGTCCCACTCAAATTTTCTCGAAAAAAACTCACATCCAATATATTATGCGAGGCCAGAAATCCATTTCGGCTCCCACTTCTACTCATCCACACACGCACACACACACACACACACACACACACACACACACACACACACACAGCTCCTGGAGATCCTACATCTGTCCATGAATATATATATGACTTTTTCATTCCTCCAGTGTTTTACATTTTTCCTTGTGTCTCTTTTTTATTTCAAGGAAGTTACACAAAAGTTATAAGAAGAAAAAACAACGAAAAGCCCAGTTGATGGTCGTTACATGAAATAGAAAGAAATGCCCCAATCGCTATGACATACGTATCTCAGGTAGGAATGTGTCTTAATAATTCTGCCTTCAGTGGATATTCATGGTTAGAAATCAAGTAGCATACCACACTCACTTCCACTCTATCTTAGTTTTCTGTCAACCTTACGTCATTTGGTCCGCTGAAAACTTAGTCATAAATTCTGACATTTATCTGTTCATATATTTATTCTTTAGCATAACTTGTCGGTTGCAGGAAAACGTCCCACACAATGCAAGCGAGTCCAGAAAATTATCAGACTTATAAACATGAAATTTTATGTAAGATGAGCTCTGGTCAAGGCCAACAAAACTGGTACAAAAATTATCAGTGAAGGTGCGACTTCCTAAAGAGGACGGTCGCAAAGCAAGTCTAAAATTACATGGAGAAGTATCTTGAAACATGCTCCATTTCCCTGCAACGTCGATCCAGCTCCTCCCCGCCGCCGCTGTACACCTGGCGTGGGCGGAGTGGACGCACCTGATTCGGATTACCAGCGTGGTAGGTGTAACGCATATAGAGCAACCATGACGACAACACCTGCACCACGGCTTTCTGGGCATTCACGTTTTCTGTCGTACACGTGACGCGAGGAGACGTGAAGGATGTGGGACTAAGAACTAAAGACAGAGTTGCTTTCTTGATACGGTATTTTGGGCGATAGTCGTGACAAGACACACAAGCTGTACTTATCATCACTGTCATTAGTCTCTATGATTCCACCGCAAAACCAAATCCTTCCTCAACCTCCTTCTTCGTGGACTGTCTCTCTATTCCCGTCACCCCAAGCGATAAGCTGTTAGGGGTTCGCAATGACCGCAGGTGGAGGGAGGAGTATGAGGGAAGCGGCTGCCACATTACTGCAACATGAACCGAGAAACTTACTCAACACAGTAACAAACATCCATTTATCTACTCATCCGTCCGCCTGTACACACATTTATCAATCAATCAGTCCTCCTCTAAACATACATCCCTCTCCGCACACACACACACACACACACACACACACACTAAAGCAATTATCACACACTCACCCTTGCCCTTCCACACTTATTCGCTCACTCACTCATTCACTCACTCACTTGCTCCCGTCCAAAATACACTTTCCCCCAGCATTCCAGACACTACTGATGCCCTAATCACCCTAACACAATCAGCTGTGAACTTGGACGGGAGGAAACACGAGCGGAATTAAGTCGTAATCCGGTGAGAAAATAGGAGGGTGACGCGAGGCTGGACGGACAAGGAACATTAGGGGAGTGAATCACGTTGTAAAAGTGAGGAGCGGCGCGCCATATCAATTGGTGTTGATTTGCATAATGAAGCAGTGTGAATGTTTGTGTGAGGCAGAGAGAGAGAGAGAGAGAGAGAGAGAGAGAGAGAGAGAGAGAGAGAGAGAGAGAGAGAGAGAGAGAGAGAGAGAGAGAGAGAGAGAGAGAGAGAGAGAGAGAGAGAGAGAGAGAGAGAGAGAGAGAGAGAGAGAGAGAGAGAGAGAGAGGCATAGACAAACACAGACACACACACACACACACAATGAAAGACAAGCAAACAAGGCAGAAAACAGACAGAGGCGGACGTAATTATTCGATTAGGGAAAGATAAACAGACAGGGAAGCAAATATAACATGACAGTGATAAAGAAAATTCAAAGAAAGGCACGAAGGCACAGTGACTGACCGAAATACATACATACATACATACATACACATAGCCAGCCATATAAAGAGAGACAAGTACAAGTAAATCATTGGTTACTCAAATATATTTTCTCCAGCTTACTTTTTTTGGAACTTTAACAGAAATTCGTGGTGTTTTGGACAGTTTTTTTTTTTTTGAGTAAGAGTATCCTCGGATTTTTTTTTTTTTTTTTTGGTGGGGGCTGGTGTACTACTCGTGCATACATTTATTTATTTTTTTTTCCTGAATCCACGTTAATCCCATAATCTTGCCTTTTTTTTTCTAATACTAATGACAGTGTTGTCCTCCAATTTTTTTCCTTGCATATAAAGTAAAAAAGGGCCAGATTCATTTTAAACTCCATCAAATAAAAAGTTTCATAAATTGGTGACAGAATTTTTTTTTTACTTTTCGTGAAAATAGTCCCGTCATTCTATCTTCAACATTTGTCACTTTTGCACAATTTAAAAGCTGTGAATTATTCAGAAGCCAAAATTTGACGTCACATTCGCAGCGTGGCACCGAATATACTTTTATATAAATATTTTCGTCCCCGTGCACTCTATATTCAGCCAATGATATTGTATCCCTGGTTACTTTTTATTTATATTTGATACAATGCACTCCCCTCAACACTTTGTAATCGATACCACAACAATACAGTTTACCTCTTATTTTACTACACTCAATGGTTTTCTGGGTACGCTCGTGTGCAACTCCCATGTGAAGGAGTTACTCAGAGACTTTCAGAGCAGAACTCACAAGGCACGGTCAGAAAATAAGAGCAGTAAGCAGGTCAGTCTTCATCGTTTTGCATAAAGACTTTCTTCTCATGAGTTAATAAACCATTTCTGAATAATCTGCACAGTGTTAATATTTGAAGCACAGAAATGTTAAGTTCTTCGAGACACAAGAGACAAACTAGTCATGAGTTTAAAGCCATTCCTCAATAGACCGGCACGTTCAATACAGACAAAAATCTTTCAATTAAACTTCAAAGAGGTGACTGAAAGATGCATCGTTAATATATGAAAGGCTGACGATAACTTATATTCCTAAAAGCACAAAAGGCGATCTGGTCATGAATTTAAAATCAATTCTGAATAAACCAGGACGCTATAAAGATGCCAGATATTCCGATAAAGTTTCAGAACCGTAAGTGATAAATGCATTGTTAATATATGGAAGGCAGACGGTTGGTTACATTTATGATGATACTGTGTTTCATCGTATCAGATGGACAAGTACTCGGGTGTAACAAGAAGGCAGTGGGGAACAGCAGTAGTGCTAACTCAAAACACTCCACTGTCGTGTTCTTTACCGCTGCAAGAGTGCTTTGTCTTGTGCTTGTGTTTGTGTTTTTCTCCCTACGCGACGGCTCCATTACATTGTGATAAGTTTCTAGGAAGTGTTGGTCTCGTGCGACTAGAAAACTAATCAGGTTTAGCGTGAGTGAATACATTGAAAGAAAAATTATGTAGTAGTGTGTGTGTGTGTGTGTGTGTGTGTGTGTGTGTGTGTGTGTGTGTGTGTCACTCAGTAAGCACATGCATGGTAAGGAGGGTGTCGCGTCGTCCACCTGCTGCCGTCACTCCGAGGTCTCTGCGTCAGTCCCCACCAGGCATTCTTAACCTCTTATCCTTGTGAACAACTTGAGGCAGCATCGATCAACGTTTTGCCTCACCCACTACATTTGCCCAAGTCTCTTTGATCTCAGCTTTCGGTAATGCAGAAACAAATCGATCACTACCATCATAATCCAGAGTCCTGCATATCGAGGATTGAATTTCTGAGTATGTAAACTGCTCATTACAGCTCCGATTTCCTCACCACAGAACCATTACTGATGAGATATGTATTCATTTATTGTCACTAAACAGCCCAAAACAGTTTTACTGCAACAGAGCTGGTGTGCTGACGTAATAATGCAATGTTAACTGACGAGAGACAAGACGGAGATAAACACTGCCAGAGTCAACAATCTACTGTGGAAGCAGAGGCAAGAGGGAAAATTAAACTGAACTATAACTTTTGGCTTTCGGATAACATGAAGTCTGGGGAATTAACGCCTCAGCACCACACACACGACGGCCTTCCAAACACGCCTGACGAAGACAACAAAACGGCACACGACCACGTCATTCTGCGGAACATCCTAAAATGATTTGGCTTCAGAATAACATGAAATCTGAGGAATGAACGCCTCGACGCCACGCACACAACGGGCCTTCCAGGCACGGCCAACGAGGACAGCAAGGTACAGGAGCCCGTCATGCCGTGGGAAATACTAAAATAATTGCTCTGAGGCCTGGCACTGAGGCATGGCAGTCTGAGGCTTGGCACTCTCCCACTCAGCAGCACGCTACGCGGCCAACAGACGGCCCTGCTGGAGGCCGTGACGCGTGCCGCAGACTGGCCACAGAATACTAAATCCAATCATAGTAGCTGATGCAATGGTACGCTGGGTCCAATGCCGCTGCACCACAACCCCTTTGCTGGTGTAATACGTCGGCGTCATAAAAATACCTTTTGTGTGTCAACGAGTTACGCAAAAAGTCTGGATCTGACATTTCCGGGCTGGGTGTTAATTGGCCACGTGACTCCTGACCTAGGGTTCCCGAGGTCACCAGCTGCTGCAGTGGCAGTTAATCACGTGGCTTGTAAGGCCGTGTCTCTTGGGCCGAACTAATGGAGTTATGAAAGGTTAAACGGGCCAGTCTAATTAGGGCGTCAACAGGGAAACGCCTCGTAGGAAACAGGATTTATTGTTATACATTTATGTTACGTACACGCTGCATACGTCACTGCATCGATTGTGTTCTGTGATGGAGGTATACCAGTGGATATCTATAAATTAATGCATGCAACTCCCTCCCATCTCTCTCTCTCTCTCTCTCTCTCTCTCTCTCTCCACACCCACACACACACACACACACACACACACACAGTTTATTATTACCATTTTTTTTCATCGACAATAGAGGCCAGCAGTCTCATCTTACATTACCACCATCACCAATGTCACCACCACCATCACCACCACCACCACCACCGCCTACACAAGCCAATCACCATCCATACAGATCTGCATGATATTCTTCTAATAATTACCACATTCCTCTATCTCTAATGCCTTGATTTCTTTCATTAGCAGTCTCACGGGTTTATACTTTATTGAAATGATATTTGTATTTTATTACATCTACTGGAGAATAAACATTTTACAGCCATTCAGTTAAGTAATATAAAATCACCTGCATTTTTTATATCTAGTACCAGTACAACAACAACAGGAACACCAACGATAACAACATAATGCTATTCCTCCTACACACTTTAGTACCATAACCAATAATAATGTTCGCAGTCAGCAGTACCATGCATCCGAGCCTCTTCTCATCCCCCACTCCTCTCTTCCCTCCGAGGCATCCACAATGGAGGGATTTTACACTTCCTTCAGCAAACACGAAACCGCTTCTCACTTAATGTCCCCGCGCGAGTGGCTTACAAAATAGAATAATATAAGGTTACGTTGCTTCAGGCCCTGCTGCCACTGCCTCTGGTGGAAGGGGGAGAGAGCGAGGAGCAGTTGCAGAGAACGAAGAGAAGCAGGAGGGAGCGGAAACAGAGATGGAGAAAGGTTAAACAGGAGGAGGAGAAAGAAGCAGAGAACTGAGACAGAGTAGGAGAGATAACCAGGAGAAGGAAGCAGAGGAGAGCAGAGGCAGAGAAGGAGAGCTAAACAAGAGAAGGAAGCAGAAGGGAGCAAAGGCAGAGGAGGGAAGGTTAAACAAGAGTGAGCAAGTGTAATGGTACAGCAGTGGCTGCGGGCGTCAGGGCACGAGTGTGGATAGTAAGAGTGTAAAATTTCATTCCTCAGAAAAAGAATACAGCCACTTTCTGTACAGCTGGAGAGTGGCGTGCTAACAATACCTGGTGACGTGCACTGCAGCTCTCAGACCGCAGAGTAACAACCCAGGCACTTTTTTTTTGCTAAGCTAGCAGAGACTCATGGATAAATGACTGCAACATTTACTGTCCTTTTTTACTAAAATAGAAGAGACTCGCTGATAACTGGCATAAATATTTACTGTATTCTTATTTACACACGCAAGTCTTCATGCTACGGCTTTGTTATCAATAAGTGTGAACGATGTGTGGGAAGTGTTTCCCTTCCACATGATGAAGAACGACGAAGCAGTGATAATTAAGAGAAACAGGAGATGTAGATTGTTTTCTATTTTTAATCAGTATGGTATCAGGTGTTATATATTTTATTATCAATAGCTATGAGACGCTGATGACAAATAAATGAGAGAAAAATGAGTTGTAGACTGCTTTCCATTCCTATTAATTAAGGAAGCAGGTGTTATATACAGTTTTACTATTAATACCTATGAACGATCTGCATTTCCTCTTCACAAGAGGAAAACTTTAAGACAGTCTTAGTCATGACAGAAATATAAGGTGTATCTTTCCCTCCTGCCAAGTGCTACATATACAGCCATGGACGATACATTGGTAGTTTCCAAGCTACAAGAGAGAAAAAGACGAGGAGTCGGCAAACTCATGCAAAAGTGTGTGGGTGTTAGTGAAAAGTTTAGGAGATTTTGGTGTCCAGCAATCCTCTTAGTGACAAGCCCCAGCGATCCCGACATCTTTTTAATTCTTGTTGAACGTTTTTCTTTTATCTATCTGCGTTATTCCATCAACCTTTCCCAAATGCGACGGTGTAAGAGTGAAAATAAGCAAACTATTTCGAAATATTTCAATGCTCATCGAGGTAGAAATTCACCCTCAAAACAAATTAGA
>NC_087151.1:39645192-39687692 GCF_035594125.1 Scylla paramamosain | reverse complement strand
AACTGTGCCTCCGTGCTTACACCTTGCCTAGTCAAACTCTTTCAACTCTGTCAATATCTACCTTTCCTTCTTGCTGGAAGTCTGCCTACTCGTACATTCAACCTCTTCCTAAAAAGGGTGACCGTTCTAATCCCTCAAACTACCGTCCTATTGCTTTATTTTCCTGCCTATCTAAAGTTTTTGAATCTATCCTCAACAGGAAGATTCTTAAACATCTGTCACTTCACAACCTTCTATCTGATCGCCAGTATGGTTCCGACAAGGCCGCTCTACTGGTGATCTGGCTTTCCTTACCGAGTCTTGGCCATCTTCTTTTAGAGATTTTGGTGAAACTTTTGCTGTTGCCTTAGATATATCAAAAGCTTTTGATAGAATCTGGTACAAAGCTTTGATTTCCAAACTACCCTCCTACGGCTTCTATCCTTCTCTCTGTAACTTCATTTCATGTTTCCTTTCTGATCGTTCTATTTCTGCTGTGGTAGACGGTCACTGTTCTTCTCCTAAATCTATTAACAGTGGTGTTCCTCAGGGATCTGTCCTGTCACCCACTCTCTCCTTATTATTCATCAATGACCTTCTAAAGCAAACTTCTTGTCCTATCCACTCCTACGCTGATGATACCACCCTACACTTTTCCACGTCTTTTCATAGACGTCCAACCCTTCATGAAGTAAACATTTCACACAGGGAAGCCACAGAACGCCTGACAAACTTGGTATTGTTCAATGCCTCAAAAACTCAATTTCTCCATCTATCAAGAGATTTTGGTGAAACTTTTGCAGTTGCCTTGGATATATCAAAAGCTTTTGATAGAGTCTGGCACAAAGCTTTTATTTCCAAACTACCTTCCTACGGCTTCTATTATCTCTGTAACTTCATCTCAAGTTTCCTTTCTGACCGTTCTATTGCTGCTGTGGTAGAAGGTCATTGTTCTTCTCCTAAATCAATTAGCAGTGGTGTTCCTCAGCGTTCTGTCCTGTCACCCACTCTTATTATTCATCAATGACCTTCTAAACCAAACTTCTTGTCCTATCCACTCCTACGCTGATGATACTACCCTGCACTTTTCCACGTCTTTTCATAAACGTCCGATCCTTCAGGAATTAAACATTTCATGAAGGGAAGCCACAGAACGCCTGACTTCTGATCTTTCTAAAATTTCTCATTGGGGCAGAGCAAACTTGGTATTGTTCAATGCCTCAAAAACTCAATTCCTCCATTTATCAACTCGACACAACTTTTCAGACAACTATCCCCTCTTCTTCAATGACACTCAACTGTCCCACTCTTCTACACTGAACACCCTCGGTCTGTCCTTTACTTATAATCTGAACTGGTAACTTCACATCTCATCTCTAGCTAAAACAGCTTCCATGAAGTTAGGTGTTCTGAGACGTCTCCGCCAGTTTTTCTCACCCCCCAGCTGCTAATTCTATATAAGGGCCTTATCCGTCCATGTATGGAATATGTTTCACATGTCTGGCGGGGTTCCACTCATACTGCTCTTCTAGACAGGGTGAAATCAAAAGCGTTTCGTCTCCTCAACTCCTCTCCTCTAACTGACTGTCTGCAGCCTCTCTCTCATCGCCGCAATGATGCATCTCTAGCTGTCTTCTACCGCTATTTTCATGCTAACTGCACTTCTGATCTTGCTAAGTGCATGCCTAATCTCCTCCCGCGGACTCGGCGCACAAGCTTTCTTCTTTCTCTCACCCCTATTCTGTCCACCTCTCTAACGCAAGAGTTAACCGGTATTCTCAATTATTCATCCCTTTCTCTGGTAAACTCTGGAATTCCCTGCCTGCTTCTGTACTCGTATTTCCACCTTCCTATGACTATAATTCCTTTAAGAGGGAGGTTTCAAGACACTTATCCTTCAATTTTTTACTACCACTTTGGACCCTTTTCTGGGAATGGTATCTTAGTAGGTTTTTTTTTTTTTTTTACTGGATTTTGTTGCCCTTAGCCAGTGTCCCTCCTACATAAAAAAGAAAAAAAAACATTCAGGTGTCCCTTTAATTCTTCGCACTCCACTTCTCCCTTGCTCCCCCTCCCCCCTATCCCGCCCCCCCCCCACACACACACACACAGCCTTGAGAACACTTGGGTTATTACAAACAAAGTCTTCACAGTAGTTTCAGAGGCGACTTGTACCCAAACCACCATCAGGGAAACTGAAACTACTTTTGAGTGGGATGCCATTTTGCACACCCGTGTTTAATGAAGTCACACGGGGCTCGCCTCCGCTCTGCCTAACAAACATGGGCTTCTCTGTTCCACCGGATACTAAAACAACCACAAAGCCATCCAAGGGCCAGCCAGTCTCGTAAATTTTTTTGCACCGTCGTCATTTACATCTGTGCCTCACCATTTATTTGTGATTCTTCTCCACTGTTGAATCCTGCTGAATAATAATAATACCTACAGTGGCACGTGGCAGTTTTCATTTAAATTTGACCTCAGGGAAGAGGTGAGCTATGTCACTGCTGTGACGGGAAAGCAAGGGTGACTGTCACACGACACATTCCTGAATGACTTTTACACGTTTTACGACTTTTCTTATTCAGGCGAGAATCTTCTCTCACTCCAAAAGTAAATTTCATAAAAAAAAAGAGCATTTCCATTTCATTCATTTGCGAAACAAGTTAACCGACACACATTTCTCAGAATGAAGACGAACAAGCATACAACAAATATTACTAATTTTAATTAACGTAAGTCATCTCTGAACAGCACACGTCGCGACTCCTTGGAATTCAACTCGTTACAGTCTAACAGTAATTCAAAACTTCGTCGTTACACAAAGGAAAATAATAATAAAGTTAGGAGTTTCTCTTGTTTACTGCAACAAGACTGTCACCTCTGTGCTCTCAGACGAGTTATGCCTCTTCTCATTCTGCAATACATTGATAAAAAAAAATAAAACCGAGCCACTGCCTTTGTGCAGCCTCTTATTAAGACACATTCCGTGATAAATAAACACCGCCCTTATACAAAATGAAAAGCTCAATACAGCCACGTGTGTTGTTCTACCATACATTATGCAGCATTAGAAACTTTCATCTGCCCCAAACACGAACAGAAAATTAACAACGTACTGATTCTTAATACATGACTTATTTCGTAGCCTTCCCCTTTCCTTAGGAAAAGAAAAAAAAAAATCGTTTGCTTTGTATTCCTTGGGTAAGGAAGGACGCTGGATACCGGGTGTCACATACACTTCCTTCACTACACTGCCGAGACTGCAAGTTACGGGATAAATTGAGCATCATCTTATATCAACACATCTTATATCAACATTAATTATAGTTGTAAATTAAGAGGAGCAAAAATAAGACCAATCTCTGACATACGTAGCACAATCATGGGCACTGCACTTAAATATAAAATATATAAAAGGAAAAAAAGACAGCTTTTTCAGCCACACTCAAGAGAATACACCCTTCACATGTGTTTCTATCGGATTTTTCGTAACTTCAATGTTGTCCAAGTTCTGAGGAAACAGCAAACACTGCGAAGAGCGGCTCCACTGTATTAAGAAAATCCAAGGTACAGAGCGCGTGACTGACCATCCCAGTGGCAGGCTGTGGACTCCGTGAGGTGCGCGGGAGATATTAAAGTTATATTTGTCGCTGGTCAGACCTCATCTAGACTACGCAGTGCATTTCTGGTCCCCATATTACAGGAAGGATGCAAGTCTATTAGAATCAGTACAAAGAATGACTAAAAGGGTACAGGGGATGAAGGGGTATTCCTTACGAAGCGAGACTGAAGCTATTAAATTTACATTCTTTAGAGAGACGTAGGTTAAAAGGAGACCTGATAGAAGTCTTTAAATGGTATAAGGGTTAAAACAAAGGGGACGTAAGCAAAGTTCTTAGAATCAGTAACCGGGATAGAACAAGAAAGCTTGAAATATTTAGTTTATAAAAGAGATAGGAAAGAATTGGTTTCCAAATAGGGTGATAGATGAATGGAACGGACTCAGTAATCTAGTTGTTAGTGCCGAGTCATTAAGGTGCTTTAAGAGAAGAGTAGACAGATTTATGGATGGGGATGATAGGTGGAAATATGTAGGTATATTTCACACAGGGACTGCCATGTGGAAGCCTGATGGCCTCTTGCTGCTTCCCATATAAGAATCTTATGTTCTTATGTTCAAGTGATCCCGCCCTAACAAAACAATGACATGAAGCGTCTTAAGTGAATGAATAAAATAAATAAATGATAAACAATAGTAATAATGATAACAATCATAATAATATTAATAAAAGAAAATGAACGTATAATACATAAATAGATACTATGACAATATTCATCTTCTGCCTCGTGTAGCACCATATTAACATCCCCTCGGCTTCACTGAACACTTGATTATAAAACGACAAACCCTTTTTCCCGTCCCCGTAAGTGAACTAATCCTGAAATGAAAATATCATAAATACTGAAATGAAGACGATATTTCTCTCCCAGCAGGATATACTTTCCTTCTAATTAGTGCTTCAATTATTTTTTTTTTTCATTCCCTAGATATATATACGTTCGTTGATTAAACCAAATACCATAAACTCGTTTCTCGTTCCGTCCGCGATGTAATGTTAGATATAATTATTACTCGCATTCTCACTACTAAGGTTATATCTGGCATTGCAATTCCCTGTCTTGCTCCCCCGTGACATTACAACCTTGGTAGATGCACCGTGAAGTTTAGTGCCGCTGTTGGCGCGCGCTTGCCAACTCTTCCTAAATCGCACTGCCTCTTTTTCTTCCAGGTTCGTTATAATACGCGTCACTTTTTTTTTTTTCTTTGTCTCCTTAAACTCTTCGGCAAAAATTTCTTCTCTTGAATCAAAGTTAGTAAAGCAAATTAACGGGGGTAGGTGAGAGAGAGAGAGAGAGAGAGAGAGAGAGAGAGAGAGAGAGAGAGAGAGAGAGAGAGAGAGAGAGAGAGAGAGAGAGAGAGAGAGAGAGAGAGAGAGAGAGAGAGAGAGAGAGAGAGAGAGAGAGAGAGAGAGAGAGAGAGAGAGAGACAGAATATGAGAATGAGAAGTGTTACTTCAACTATCACCACCACCATCACCATCACATATATCGCACCACTATTATTAGTTCTTGCTGCTGAATTACTGCTAGTCCAGCGTTTATAATTAAGCTCTGAGTATGCAGACGCCGGCGGGAGTAAGCGGGTGGCATTTATAGTTTACTCTCCTCCGCTTTATGATCGTAAAGGTGCCGGAACACTAACCAGGACTGAGTGGCGTCATTGCAACTGTCTGCTCTGTATTCCCAGTGTTTGTGGTCGTAAACTCATTGGAATATTTATCAGGTTCTGTATGCGTTAGAGAGACAAGAGCAAAATAATGGATATAAAAAAAAAAGCCCGTTCTCGATGCCATTCCCCCAAAAAAATGAAATGAGTTGAAGTTCCATGAGAAAAGTCAATTTAATTCAGGTGTCTTCATACTTCTCTTTTGAAACAGTTGAATTCGTAGGCAGGAAATATAAAGTTTTTATTTTTATTTTATTTTATTTATTTATTTTTTGGAACACCGAGGGAAAAAAGAATATTTATTTATCTATTTTTTGGAACACACACCGAGGAGAAAATAATATAGAAAGCCCACTCATAATAACATTCACCAAAAGATGAGTACGTAGAGTTATAGAAAAGTCAATTAAACTTCGGAGGTGTCTTCACGTTCCTCTTTTGAAACCGTTCAAATTGTAGGCAGGGGAAACGCAGAACCAGGAAGAAAGCTCCAGAGTTAAAGAAAAGAGTAAAAGGATCTGAGTGGAGAAACTATAAATACATGATGAGTGCTATTAGTGTCAGTAGTGGGTTTTTACAACATGTGTGAGCCTTCCAAAATTCGGGTGGTGGACCTTCGCGTTCCTCAGGGTCGTAATGCAGTAGGTAAAAGAAAGGAAACCAATAGTTTAAAGAAAGGAAAGGAGAAATCACACTTCAAGCTAAAGAAAATCGATAAAGCTCTGAAAATTTAGTCTCAATAGGAAATCCATATGATAGAGTAGGAAATTTTTACGCACCCAGTACCAGCACCTTCCACCTTCATAAAATTCAGGCCACTTAACAACCTTCACTACAACATAATAATGACGCAATTTAATCGGAGCTTGTAATTCACAAAAAGGTCTCAAACCTGAACCTTAATTTCAAAGTATCCTAAGTTGTCAAAAGTCGTTATTTACTGTGCATTTTATTTTTAAAAGTGACAATCAACCATGCAGCAGCAACAATTGTACAGTATGTATGCAGACATATTAAAAATGAATGCATTAAATATGAACGTAAAAGACTGAAGGACGCGACGGGAGGTGAAACATACACCGTTGAGAATGAAGAAGTAGGAACATATCGGTTACTGTCAAGCATGTCAATTCTCCTCACCAACGAGAGGGAGAAAAAAATAAAATCGTTATATTATAAATCCAGACCTGGTCCACTCACTTAATGATATGCTACAGACTATCAGTAATGAAGCTGCTACATCACGTGAAAAACTACCACAATACACGCCTAAAAGCACCAGCACAGTCACTGATGATATTCACTCCACTACGGGACGCTGAAAACTTATTGGTGCTGTCTCCAGGCTGCAATGAAAGCGTAGAAAAAAAGAAAAATGCTGCACGGCACACGTCAGTAATTCTTATTCAGCGGCACAAAGAGATGCAAAGTCTATTAAGTGCCTGATTTACATTTAAACACCCACGTTACATCCCTAATGGCGCGGGGAGGCAGAGGGGCGCGTGTGTCATGGCTGGCTCTACTCCTTGAGACTCCTGGGCTGTGCTGATTTATACGTATCTTTTTTTCTTTACGCATCAGATGAACCACGGATAAGAGTAGTGTGCTAATGAAAAGACCATGCAGAGCTGCGTCCCGTAAAAGAAGAAGGTAGAACAGTCCGAAAAAGGGTAGAGTATAAATTTGGTTCGCGAAGGTAAAGCTGATGCAAGTCTGGGAATAAGAATATAAACTCTTCCATGGTAATTAAGACTTGACCGGTTCTTTAGCACTCACACAAAGAAACAACAAGGAACACAAAGACAGAGCTAACATCAGCAGACCTATTGGCCATACAAAGGTATTTGCGATAAAGATAAACTACAGTATTTTATCTAAAGTGAGAAAAACATTATTCTGTATGTACAAGGAAGGAAAACCCAACAAACAACTACATCAGAAAAAAAGACCCGCTGATTCTCTCTTCCCTCTTCAAATAAATAAGTAAAAATACTATCTGCAAGAAGGACAGCTAATTGTCTCTTACCTCTTCATATAACAATACAAATAAATAAATAATAAAGGAAGGAGAAGAACAGTAACAGCAAACGCTCCTCACCACCCCTACCCTACTCCCTACACACATGACGAGAAGTTTGCACACGTGCCTGACTTTGAACGTCCATCAGCGAGGCAAGTGGTCGTGGGTAATAAACTGATTGATTGCAGGATAGTAGGGATCGAAGTGTTCTCAAGGTCTAGTGCAAAGTTCACGCCTCGTCCGCCAGTGTTCCTCTTGACTGACTAGTTACAATGAACGTCTTGCTCGTAAAACTTGATGTGTTTTCAATGCTTTCACTGCGTGGCGTGCTTGCTCTCTCTCTCTCTCTCTCTCTCTCTCTCTCTCTCTCTCTCTCTCTCTCTCTCTCTCTCTCTCTCTCTCTCTCTCTCTCTCTCCATCAGCGTCACTACGAAGAGAAACGACAAAAAAACACGTGAGAAAGACAATGACAAAAAAAAAAATGAACACGAAGAGGAGGAGGAGGAGGAGGAGGAGGAGGAGGATGACCAAGAAGGATGAGGAATAGGCGAGTCTTGATGTATGATGCGGTCCTGTGATGCTTTGAGGAATAGTGATCGTGGTCCCGCCTCTCTCAGACAGCGTAGGATAAGTGAATGACGAATGGTTGAGGAAAACTTACCAGAAGACATAAAAGACAGATGCAGAGTGTGATGTTTAGAATATACCCCGTTCTTGTTCTTGTTTACTTGTTTGTTTGTTTGTGTGTGTGTGTGTGTGTGTGTGTGTGTGTGTGTGTGTAGAAATGTTAGATCCACCTTTGAAAATGCATTATAACCACAAAACACCACTGGCAAGTTATAAGAAACACAGCGAAAGAAAAAGAAAACAAGTAACAAAGAAATAATACACCATACAACATACCAAATATAAAAAAAATTAATTCATAGATAAATATCCCAACCAAACTTGACCTGACATACCCACAAGAAGTAAACGGCTGACCTTTCATACCATAACCTTACTATACCTGACCTATACTACACTTGACCTTTCCTTACACAAGCAATACCAAGTCACCGCAATATAACTAGCATAACCTTACCTTACCTGGTGAACTTCATAACATAAGGTCACATAAAGCACAATGGACTCTTACATTGTTACCTGACCTCACACGCCTACGCACAAAATGAACTCCCACATACCTGTAAGAGAAAAGAAAAAAAAGTTGCATTGCAGAACAAAAGCAGAAAGAAAACTAAAAAACTTATTCTATTATCATTATTATTACATGCTCTCCTTTCTCTTTTGCTTTATTGTTCCTACGCTTTAATTCGTTCTGTCCACTAAGCTTTTCACGTTTTCCTGTATTCCATTTAGGTAAATAAAATAGTCTTATATTTTTCATTAATTAATTAATTCATTCATTTATCCTCTCTCTCTCTCTCTCTCTCTCTCTCTCTCTCTCTCTCTCTCTCTCTCTCTCTCTCTCTCTCTCTCTCTCTCTCTCTCTCTCTCTCCACAAACATCAGAAAAAACAACTGAAAACTATTTCTTATTTGTCTCAACAGTGAATCAATATCACCATCTCTCTCTCTCTCTCTCTCTCTCTCTCTCTCTCTCTCTCTCTCTCTCTCTCTCTCTCTCTCGCTCTCTCTCGCACACGTACATACTTAATCACTCACCCATCATATCAATACCAGTCTCTCCCTGATACATGATTCACATACTCAAATACGGTGGTGCAGCCAGACAGCCTCGGGGCAAGCGGGGATAGACACATTGGGGGACAGGAGGGAAAAACACGAGAAAAAAACGGGAAAATGGAAGGGGAACACTGGAAGGGAAATAAGAGTAAGGTAAGGGTGAAAATGTGAGAGTGAATGAGGGAAGGGAGGTGAATGAGAAGAGGGAAAGGAGTGAATGAGGAGAAGGGAGAGAGAAGAAGAGGAAAGCGATGTAGCTGGAAGGAGAAGGAAAACAGAAAAAAAAGGTTGGGTAAGAAAAGGTTCCTCTGAGACTGCAGTTTAAAGGTCCACCCTCACTCTGCTTAAGTGGTCACTCCCTTTAAATCATGACACACACACACACACACACACACACACACACACACACACGTACGTTGCTTACTTATCTAGTGATTATTACTCTACTGCAAGTGATATTAAGACAAAAAAAGATACAAAAAAATCCTACTATTACTACTACTACCACTACTACAACTACTACCACTACTACTACAACAACAACAACTACTACCACTACTACTACAACAACAACAACTACTGCCACTACTACTACAACAACAACTACTACCACTACTACAACTACAACAACAACAACAACAACTACTACAAAAACTATTACTAAATTTGTTCCTACATCAACTACTAACAACAACAATCACAACGATCACTAGTGGCACCATCTCATCCATCATCCCTATCGTCACCACCTCTTCTACAAACTAAAACACGAACCAATCAATGAAGGACACGATTAAAAACACAACGACCCGGGCAAAGGAACACGTGAATAGTTAAATATCAAAAGGCTTTCCCAGGTAACAGGTATACGAGTTCCCAGGTAAGGCCCGCTGTGACTCCAATGACCAGGTGACCCTACAGAGACGGAGGTCAGTATCCCTGGTGTCCTGTAGTTTATTGGAAAGACACACCTGCCAGCCCACACCCCTCCCCCATTCGACCTTTCCTTCCTTAGCCTCCTCTTTCTCGCTTTCTCTTCTTCGTCTTTAGCCTCCCACTGTTTGTTTCCTGTACTCTGTATATACGTATACTGGTCCTAGCTATCTCTCTCTCTTTCTGAACACGCAAACATAGAGAGAGAGAGAGAGAGAGAGAGAGAGAGAGAGAGAGAGAGAGAGAGAGAGAGAGAGAGAGAGAGAGAGAGAGAGAGAGAGAGAGAGAGAGAGAGAGAGAGAGAGAGAGAGAGAGAGAGAGAGAGAGAGAGAGAGAGAGAGAGAGAGCTTAAATGGTGATGGACAGCAACAGTGGACGCTATTAAAAAATGCAATTCCTATCAAAACAAAAATATTCATAAAGGATATTCTTGCATACACACACAAAGCTAGAACATAAATAATAGGTACGCTGTATGATATTGAAGACACGGGTCGAAACACAAAACTAGAGGATGGTTCTTTACAGCTTTCAATTCAAATATTTTGCTACAAGAAAAAAAATATCATCGTTGAAAGAATAGGTATACTTGTTACTTAAGTTTCAATCAGTACATCAGTTTTCAGTGCCATGGTGTTTTTTTTTAGTTTTTTTCTTTACATCGTGCCTGATAACATCACTTTAGTATTATCAAGTTATTGATCCTTGCCTTCTGACTCGATTTAAATTTTCCTTTTTCTGCAGTTTTCTCACAAACATTTCTTTCTTCTACTACGAAAAGCAGTTTTAAGATCTGTAAAACGCTTGGAAGCAGGCAGGCTTTGAGAAGGAAGACGAGAAGGTTAAGAAAGAGGAGGAGGAGGAGGAGGAGGAGGAGGAGGAGGAGGAGGAGAAGGAGGAGTGAAAATAAGAAAAAATTGATTGACTGACACCGGAGTTGCAGCAAAGTGGGAGAGAGAGAGAGAGAGAGAGAGAGAGAGAGAGAGAGAGAGAGAGAGAGAGAGAGAGAGAGAGAGAGAGAGAGAGAGAGAGAGAGAGAGAGAGAGAGAGAGAGAGAGAGAGAGAGAGAGAGAGAGAGAGAGAGAGAATTTTCGAATTAAGCATAATCACTACTACTTTATTTTCTCTTTCCCCTCGTTATTTCCATTTTTTTTCCATTTTAGTCTTCCCTCTCCCTCAAACGCTATCTAAACATTTACTGTCTTCTTTTTTTTTTCTCGCGTCAAGATATTTCAGTATTGTTCCCGGTACTGTGCTGCCTTTCTGAGAAATATTTGAAAGCCTTGTCGTCACGAGGAGGTTGGTGCGAGGAAGATGAAGCGAGGAAGGCGGGAAGAGGGAGGAGGAGAGATGAAGGCGAGGGCAGCGCGGTTGTCTAGGGCAGCGCGGTTGTGTATTTAGAATTAATATTAAATACTTTGGATGGAGATTTAGTAGGCATATACAATGAGAGTTTTATAACACTCAGTTCATACAATGTAGAGTTTAGGTGTATGCTATTGTGTGTGTGTGTGTGTGTGTGTGTGTGTGTGTGTGTGTGTGTGTGTGTGTGTGTGTGTGTGTGTGTGTGTGTGTGTGTGTGTGTGTGTGTGTGTAGCAACATATCTTACGTATGTTTTTAGTTTGGTTTTCCTCCCCTGTCTTCTCTTTCTGAAGCAAGATTTAAGAGAGCGTACGGGTTTCTTTCTATAATAAATCTATAAAAATGGTCTATTAACCGGCGAGAGAACTGGCAGGGGAAGCTTGTGTATGTGTGGTGAGGGCCGCGCTGGCAAGTGCTTGAAGAGGGGTGGGTGGCGGTGAAGGAGTGGAGGGTGTTGGGGTGGGCGCTCGAGTGGTCTGGAAAGGAGGGACTTGAAAGAAAGTGGGGGAGAAAAAAGAGCGAAGGGAAAATATAAAATAGTGCAATAACCGTGGAGTTCCTTGAAATAAATAAAGCCTTGAAATGAAGAGTAAAATATTAGTCACTGTGTGTTTAACTCATTTTATACTACTGACGACAGCTATAACTGTTGAAATCTCTTTGTTCATTACTGAATTAGCTACGTCTCCTGAATACTTTTCTGTTCGGTAATCTGTGTGGTATCAGTCCATTTCCGGAAGACATCTAGGTCAGTAAACAGATGAATTATAGTAAGCAAAGCAATGCGCCATCTCATTATATGGAGGAGCCTATACCAGGCAGACTCCTTGAAATTCCCGACCGCCACCACGAGAACGTGAGCAAGCTTCCTTAGTACAGTTAGTTAATTACGTTAGTGCCCTCAGCGATAATGACCCACGGAGCTGGCATGCTCCGCAAAATTAGGTGGTTACCCCTGCTGAGTTAAAAAAAAAAAAAAGTGAGGTTTAATTTAGTTTAGTATTCAGAAATTGGAAAAAGAAAACAGCTTTTAAAGATTATCCAAAATATATAAAGGAAACATTCAAAAAGACATCGAAGAGAAAAGTAGAATGGAGAGAAAAGAGGACAATGGAGAGTAACTTGCAACAACAACCGGGGAACATCGACCCTCGCGTGGGAGCAGCTCATTAAAAATGCAGCAGCAAAGAGATCAAAATTAATGGAGAGGAAAGAGGGAGTTTTCATTAATTGAGAATCAACAAACCCTTTGATGATGTTTTTACTTCTTTTTACTTGCAATTACCATTATTTTTTACCTGATGAAGCCAGCGTCCTTACCCCTGTCTCTCTCTCTCTCTCTCTCTCTCTCTCTCTCTCTCTCTCTCTCTCTCTCTCTCTCTCTCTCTCTCTCTCTCTCTCTCTCTCTCTCTCTCTCTCTCTCTCTCTCATAATTGCCCTACTTCTCACCACTACCACCTCCGCCACCACCACCACCACCACCACCACCACCACCATCTCCTCCTCCTCCTCTTCCTCTAGTCACTCCCTCCCCCTCCCGTCTCTTCCCCCTAAACGTTAACAAAAGGGCTTCATAATAATGCCCAAATAATACAACATTCACCCATTTCTCTCCTAATGACTCGACAAACACCGCCTCAGATTTCCAGACTAATTAGACAGCCTCGCACACTCTCAGGTCAACAAAACGCCTAGTAGGGTTTCACATTGGATAATACTCAAGGTGCCTCGTGTTCTTGTTCTCTCTCTTCCTCTTCCTCCTCTAGCCTTTTCTCCTCCTCCTCCTTTAAGACTACTACTTTTTACTACTACTTCTTTCCCTTCTTCATTCTCTCTTTCTCTCTCTGTGCATACAACGCTAGTCTCGTATGCGTTGAGCTTCATACATCTGCTTCTATCTTCATATGGTACATTTTGAACCGTAAAATGAAGGGAAAAGGAGGAAAGAACAGTGAAATGAGAGAGAGAGAGAGAGAGAGAGAGAGAGAGAGAGAGAGAGAGAGAGAGAGAGAGAGAGAGAGAGAGAGAGAGAGAGAGAGAGAGAGAGAGAGAGAGAGAGAGAGAGAGAGAGAGAGAGAGAGAGAGAGAGGAGGTTGTGTGTGTGAGTGTTGTGTGCGTCTGTTCCTGTATCTTCACCCTGCAATAATACGACATCTCGTCATACACCTTCTATATCGCTGAATTTGGAACACCAGATGATACGAGAGATGTATGTAAAGTCTACGGTTACACGCTGTCATGTTTCACATTACAGTTAAAGCTGCGAATCTCTCATAAGGACATAAGAACATAAGAAAATAAAGGAAGCTGCAAGAAGCCATCAAAGCTACACGTGGCAGTTCCTGTATGAAACACAGCTGCCCATTTCCACCAATAATATCCTTCCATAAATTTGTCCAATCTTCTTTAACCCTTTCATTATCACGACATTGTTAGCTCACTTTCACTTCTGATGCCATTATAAAACCGTATTAACTCTGAAGATTTTGTTTTAATGAAGGTATTAAAAAGTTATCTCTAGCTGTTTACCAACTAACATTATGTCCCCGTTCACTCTCTTCCTGGTTAATAACAGGAGATTTTGTGAGCCTTAGAATGTGTCTCTGGTGCTGAAAGAGTTTAAGCTCCTAGTGATTCAGCACTAACAATCTGATTACGGGGTCCATTCCATTCATCTGACACTCTATTTGAGAGCCAGTTCTTTACAATCTCTTTCCTGAACCCAAATTTTTCAAGCTGTAACCTATTATTTCCTGTTAAATCCTGATTATTGATCTTGAGAAGTTTTCTTACGTCTGCCTTTTTATATCCCGCATATCAAGTCCCCTCTTAACCTCTAAGAAATGTTAAGTTAAAAGCTTCAGTTGTTTCGTAAGGAATACCCCTCATCTCTTGTATCCTTTTAGTCGTTCTCCTTTGCACTGATTCTAATATACCTGTATCCTTCTTGTAATGTGGGTACCACAACTGCACAGCATAATCTAGATAGTCTAGCATAGTCTGGCCAACGCCAAATATAACTTTGATATTACTTTGTGAATTCTACTTTTAACATTTCTAAAAATCAATCATTGTAACTTATTTTCCCTATTTTTGGCGTCTGCATTGTTTTCTGAAACGGAGATCAGAGCTAACTGTGATTCCTAAATCTTTTTAGTTTCTTGAAATTACTAGAGCTTTGATGTTTATTGTGTAACTACTGAGGTGGGTTTTTTTTTTCATACCTACGCTCAATACTTTGCATTTGTTAATATTAAACTGCAATTGCCATCGGTCTGTCCATTCGTTCATCCTATCCAAGTCTGCCTGTAAGGAGGTGGTATCCGAATCTGGCCCAATTAACCTACCTATCCTCGTGTCATCCGCAAATTTATTAACATCACTAATAATTCCACAATCTAGGTCATTAATGTATAACAAAGGCAATCTCTGCATCTACACAGAACCTAATAAGGGAAATTAAAGTAAGTCATTAGGCCTATAATATACCTCGGCTCAACTCGGACCCTTCCATACGTATATCTGTCGAGTCCCAGTAAACCATACCTGGAAAGTTTTAAACATCAGGGTATCTTTTAAGTATCTCCGACATACTGGTATTTATACTTGCCTCCCAATGTTCATCTCTAGGTCTTTCAGTATACATATACACATGGATTATGTTACCTTGCCTTGCTCGATGAACCGATTTTTCATCGTTTTATACCAGTGTGGTTTCTTAAGAAAATATAAATAAATCGTTGAGAAAGTGTGTAAAAAAATAACATAATTGATTTGAATATATTCTTAACAATCACAATGGGGGCACTGATTTGTGGTGAAACGTGTCATGCATTTCCGTTCAGAGTTTATTTAGATATCGTGTTACAAAGTCTCAAGAGTTTTTGAGGGGCTGTTCTCACACTACCAATTCTTCTCCTCTTGCTCTTCTATTACAACGCAGTATTGATTTATGGATTCCTTTTGTCGTGTGTGTGTGTGTGTGTGTGTGTGTGTGTGTGTGTGTGTGTGTGTGTGTGTGTGTGTGTGTGTGTGTGTGTGTGTGTGTGTGTGTGTGTGACCTGTCTCTTTGCTGTTGCTCATTCTGGTGTTAATGGTTGTTGATGATTTTTCCTCTTGCTGCTGACGATGATATTAGAATTGGAGCTTTTGTTGTTGGAGGCCCGTCAGAAGAAAAAACTTGAAATGTATCAGTAGAGTTCGGGAGGAGTAATGTGCGCCCCTGTCACGCTGTCGCTTCCAAGGGAGGGAAGGAATCTGTCAGCTCATGGAACGCACTTTGGATCCTGCCAGACAAAACCGCTCATCTGTCAAGGCCGTGACAGCAAACACTCGCCTCGAAAACCACCACGAAAACGGAGTGGCTCCCTACCTGACAGCCTCACAAAACACAGAAAGTACCAAGGACGTGCCGAGAAAGGTGAAAGAGAGATGAGAACATGGCAAAAAAAAAAAAAAAAAAAAAAGTCCAGCAAAACATTCTAGCTGCGTGATACGTGGGCGGCCCTTCCTTCCCTCAGGCAGTCGTCCCCTGGTTCCCCGATAGGTGTTTTCATCCATTCGCTCTGTTTTCCGGTGAGCTGGAGCCGTTCCTCTACAGGCAAAGTCCGAACTCAATTTTTACTGTTGACACTAACCCAGGAGGTTGGAGGTTGTGGGCCGGACAGAGTGTGGTTCGTGCAGAGAGAGAGAGAGAGAGAGAGAGAGAGAGAGAGAGAGAGAGAGAGAGAGAGAGAGAGAGAGAGAGAGAGAGAGAGAGAGAGAGAGAGAGAGAGAGAGAGAGAGAGAGAGAGAGAGAGAGAGAGAGAGAGAGAGAGAGAGAGAGAGAGAGAGAGAGAGAGAGAGAGAGAGAGAGAGAGAGAGAGAGAGAGAGAGAGAGAGAGAGAGAGAGAGAGAGAGAGAGAGAGAGAGAGAGAGAGAGAGAGAGAGAGAGAGAGAGAGAGAGAGAGAGAGAGAGAGAGAGAGAGAGAGAGAGAGAGAGAGAGAGAGAGAGAGAGAGAGAGAGAGAGAGAGAGAGAGAGAGAGAGAGAGAGAGAGAGAGAGAGAGAGAGAGAGAGTGGTGGCAGCGGCAATGGTGACCTGTCGTGTCTGAAGTTTGAGTTATTAGCGGTCAAACATTATACCTAAAAAGAACTGGCCAGGACGTAAGATATGTGGCTTCACAGGGAAAAAATAAGGACGGTCTTCACGAAACCAGTTAATCAAAAGCTAATCCCAGTGATGTCTTCTGCCGGCCACTCCAAGACCACTAGGCACGTCATTCACTTTTCAGCTGTAAATCATCTCCTTTTTCCACGTTTCTCTCTCCGTATCCTGCAGTGTTTCTGAGCTAGATTTTCAACCTAATGTGAGGCGGCACCATTCGTTCATATAAGTGTCGTGAGCACCGTGAAGGACGAGCTACGCCAGGGAGTGTTCTGGACTAGACAGATTGGACAGGCGCAGTGTTACCGGCACGCGAGGATCTACACTGCGATATGTGAGTGTCACGGGATGAAACCTTGAAACACTTGACGTAGCATCATCAATAAAGATTTTCCCAAACATGCCTCAAGTGCCTTTTCTGCCTTTTTTTTTTTTTTTTACGATAACGTGATTTTTTTACTAATAAAATGGCTAATAAGATTTTTATAACTTGTCACCATCACTGAACATTATACGTAATCTTCAATTAAACATTTCCATGAAATGTACGTGCTAAGAATGAAATTTGCACTGCATGTCCTTACAAAGTGCTCACTTCCACAGTCTATTTTTTTTCCTTGCTTCTCTCTCTCAAAACCTGCTGGCAATAGGTTCTTGAGTGATGATAAAAAGATTTAAAAAACCGCACTCGTTCCTTGTGTGTGTGTGTGTGTGTGTGTGTGTGTGTGTGTGTGTGTGTGTGTGTGTGTGTGTGTGTGTGTGTGTGTGTGTGTGTGTGTGTGTGTGTGTGTGTGTGTGTGTGTGTGTGTGTGTGTGTGTGTGTGTGTGTGTGTGTGTGTGTGTGTGTGTGTGTGTGTGTGTGTGTGTGATTTTTCCATCAAGTGTCAAAGGAAAAATCCTTCATCTTTCCAATTTACGTCTAAGCCAATCACCCAATCGCATTCAGAGTATTTATATTTCCAAGATGCAATAAGTCGTGTGTGTGTGTGTGTGTGTGTGTGTGTGTGTGTGTGTGTGTGTGTGTGTGTGTGTGTGTGTGTGTGTGTGTGTGTGTGTGTGTGTGTGTGTGTGTGTGTGTGAGGACATGTAGGTAAGTAAATGGCCAAGTAGGTGTGTGGGCGAGAGCATACAGACGTTGTGTCCGTCTGAGTGGGCCGTGTTGCGGGGACAGTTTCCTCTGTGCAGCACACTCAGGTAATCAGCAGGAGAGGCAAACACCTGAACAACACCAATAACGCTGCTAAAAATACACAGTGTGAGGCAGAGAACACTAGACTTCTCAAGGTAAGAACGAGTGAATAATACTCACCTCACACCTTTTATTATTTTCACTATAAGATCCCACGACCGCCACAACACTAACACGTAGGAGAGTAATATTCTTAGTAAGGCTTCCAGCATTTTTTTCCCGAACAAGATATAAGGTTATTGCGCTTCTTTATTTTCCTCCTCTTCTGTCTCTGCCCACACATTTTCGTCTTTCTCTTTTTCTTGCACCCACGATATCAAGAAAAACGCGAATATTATCCTAAAGCAGACCTCTGTTTTTTTCTGGCATCCTCGAAATAGAGTGAACGTGGCAATGGATATTACGCCAATAAAAAACTAAAAAGATAGCCACACATTATGTACATTTCTTCCCAAGGCCACGATACCCTGCGAGGCCACGATACCCTGCGATACAAATTAGGTTGGTATTCTAACATTTTAGCTTTTTATCCCAAGTATTTTTAACGTACGCTGTTGACGCTTTTGGAGTTGTTAGTATTGATAGGTTAATGAAAAATATGTATCAATAAAAAAAAAAAACATTGTCTCAAAAAAAATCCTGCTGAGGGAATGAGGCGTCCATGAGTATGGGCCTTATTCTCAAGTCTCCATGCAATTCAAAACTATTCTTACCTACATTAAAGTATCTCAGTAGCTGCTTTAGGTATGTCATCTGGCCTTTTACCATTTCCTTATAGTCTCTCTATAGTATATAGTCTTGCACTCTCCTTGTATTGTAAAAACAAATATAAAAAGTAAAATAAGAGATCTGATTGACTGACTTGACTTATGGCACCACACCAACACGGTCACAAGTCGCGAGATGCGTAAAGGAAAGAAAACATGATACTCACTGATGCCTGAACGTACCCAAAAGCCTGCAGCAGAGCGTGATTCACAGCGGCCAACAAACTGAGGTGATTATATTTTTTCATCTAAGCGCCTGCAATGAATACCAGTGAAAAACAGCACG
The DNA here is from genome assembly GCF_035594125.1 of Scylla paramamosain. Lineage (NCBI taxonomy): Eukaryota > Metazoa > Arthropoda > Malacostraca > Decapoda > Portunidae > Scylla > Scylla paramamosain. The sequence continues at coordinate 39,669,032 of NC_087151.1, read as the reverse complement.
GAAGGAAGAAACTCGAAGCAATACAACGTCTCCTTGATTACCAGCCCGAACTCAATGACCTTGCTATCCGCCGAACTCCCTCTGCGGCGCTTCCTTCCTCGCCCTCACCCATTAAACCGCTCAAGGCAACCGGACACTTAGGTTCCAGAGAGACAAGCAAGCTCATGGCAAACTAAGTACATTGCTGAGTTCCTAAACCTAACACTTAGCACTTCTACCTGTAGGTTCATAGGAAGACTGAAGGTGCGTGACTTTCGAGAACGCCTTGTAGGGTTGGTGGAGGCTTCAGAAGGACGGAAAGAAGGTAATGAAACGAACAAACAAACGACACTACCACTGGGAGAGATAAATGGATGTGGAGATGAAATGTAAGTTTAAAAGAATGAGAGAGAGAGAGAGAGAGAGAGAGAGAGAGAGAGAGAGAGAGAGAGAGAGAGAGAGAGAGAGAGAGAGAGAGAGAGAGAGAGAGAGAGAGAGAGAGAGAGAGAGAGAGAGAGAGAGAGAGAGAGAGACCTTTATGCGACCTTCTTAATAGTGAAAAACAAACTGTGATGGTTGATGGCACTTAATGCTTGGGATAAACGGGAATGGAAAGAAGACTGAAAGAGAGCAATGGGAGAGGCGAGTTTTAGGAAAGCAAGAGTAAGGAAAGAAGACTGAAAGAGAGCAATGGGAGAAGCGAGTTTTAGGAAAGCAAGAGTAAGGAGGGGTGCAGGGGAGAGGTGAGGAGGTGGTGAAGCGAGAAGGAGGGGTGACAGACGCGGAGAAGTAGTGGAGGAAGCTTTGCAGAGGGAAGGGCGAGAAGGGGTGAAGAGGGTACACGAGACACGCGACAGGAAATCAGAGGCTCAAGCTTGGGAAGTGGGTCGTGGCGGACACGTGCATATCTTAGGGGTGGCTCCCTACACACACATACACACACACACACACACACACACACACACACACACACACACACACACCATTAAGCAAACACTAAAGGTTTTTTCTTAAGTCTTTCGCTTATGTATTTTTTATTTAACTAATTTATATTTCGACTTTCATAATTATTCCTCTTTTACATTTTTTTCTCTCTCTCTTCCCTCCCTTTCTATCTGTAACATCAGTCCCCTTATTTGCATTCCTTTGACTTTTATCTCCCCTTTCACTGTTTCCTCCTCATTTACCCTCTTTCTGCTTTTATTCCTCCTTCCCTACCTCTCTTTGCCTCCTTTTCTTCGCTCTATTTCTCCTCCTTATATGTCACCACCACCACCCAAACCAAATACACTATCAACTCCTCCTCCTCCTCCTCCTCCTCCTCCTCCTCTTCTTTTGTCCACCTATCTACAACACAGCTACACATGTTTTCACTTCACACTTCAAACACTACTGTGGTCAACTTTGAAAAAAACAAGGTGAGCAGAGAAAAGAAACAGAAGGGGGAGGTGCAGCACGGAAGGTGAGACAAAAGAATTAAAAAGACAAAAAAATGGAAAATAAACGAATGCACACACACACACACACACACACACACACACACACACACACACACACACACACACACACACACACACACACACACACACACACAGGAAAGACTGGAAGATAAAGACAAACGAGAGAGAGAGAGAGAGAGAGAGAGAGAGAGAGAGAGAGAGAGAGAGAGAGAGAGAGAGAGAGAGAGAGAGAGAGAGAGAGAGAGAGAGAGAGAGAATATTCCCGATTAATACCCCACGAATTTCTGTGTGAATTCTTTCTTCTCGCTCTGCATAATTCCTGCCGCCTAAGTGTCACAAGTTGCCGGAATGGATGAAAGGAAAGAGAAGGAACACAAAGGAAAAGATGAAGAGAAAAAAGTTACCCAGGAGCCTCCATCGCCTCCGCCCTAATTCCCATGTTCACCACCAGCTGTACCTCCACCACCACCATCACCACCACCATCACCACCACCACTACCACGACCACCATCACCATCACCACTACCAGTCATTGCTACTATCGCCACCCATGTTCACCACTTCACATTGAATCATTAGTGTTAGTATCATGGTCTACCGCCCTTGCTTTTATTCGGAATTATTCTTGTCTTCTTCTGTAGATGAGTAATTTAGTCACCAAATGGTAAGTAGAGAGCATTCACATCTTATTTCTATTTGGAGAATGTCCTTTGTCTGTCTTCTTCGTAAATAAGAAGTGCAATAAGTAATAAAAGTGCAAGTGAAAGGATACGTAAGTCAAAACGTAATATTTTGTGGTATGAAAAAAAATATATATATTAAGAGTGACTTTGAAATCATATGTATTACCATTGGGTGACACGTCCCTGACAACCAAGGCAAGGTAGTGCTACACGTACTTAATAAAGAAGACTTGGGAGTGTAAATCATGAAAACTGCAAAGTTAGTAAAACTCATTATTTACAACTCGCATAAAGTATTAAAAGAACAAGAAGTAGAAAAGTCCTTCAGAATTTTTCAATATTCATGAGCCAATTAGCAAAGTTAAAATCCAACGATGTAATTCACAGTACACACACACACACAAGAAAAAAAAAAAAAAAGCAAATTCTGAATACGTTGGCGGTCACAAAAAATTGTCTCGCAGAACATGTAACACGTCACTTAACGCAGAACTAGTCAGGAACAGCTAACACCTAACACGGAAGAGGCAACGGGCACAAATAACTAATAGGATTTCAAAGACAGACGAATAAAAACAAGACTTAAAATCTGGAAAACTGGACGGAAGTATCAGATGCAGCGCGGTGGGCCGGCTGAGAAAAGGCGTTAAGAGAGACGGAAGACACAGTAAAAAGGAACAAAAAGAGGATTTGGCGAGGAAAAAGGATGAGAGGCGACAGTTGGAGCGCTCAGGAAAAGGTTGAGGCGATCCAGAAATGACGAAATGCGAGGGAATCCCATTAAGAAAGCAGAGATGTGGGATGAGATGGTGAGGCGTATGGTGGGTGTGGTTTGTATTAGTCGTATTATTATTATTATTATTATCAATAGTAGTAGTAGTAGTAGTAGTAGTAGTAGTAGTAGTAGTAGTAGTAATAGTAGTAGTACTAACGGTGCTGGCAGCTAGTAGTATTAGTGCCAGAAATAAATGTGCCAAGAGCAGTAGCAGCAACAGCATAAAAATACAGACGGAGTCAACGGAGTCACAGAAGTAATGGAAGTAATGTTGAAAGAGATCAAGGTGGAGGGAGAAGTGCTAAAGAAATATGTTTGTAGTTCAAGCTGGATTTCTCGAAAAGACGTCCCAGCAGCGTCAGTAACGCCAACATTAACAACAACACCCAGTAAACAGGTTCTCTGAAACAGCCTTCAGACACAAAGCAAGCGCGGAACAAGTCTCGTCCCTTGGGGTAAGTGCGGGTGGAAGCTCAGACGCTTGGAGCAGGATTTTTATGGTCGCTATGAGTGGATCTTTTAACCTCAAAGGATGCAGGCTGTCGGTTCAGCTGTGTTGGGAAGGCCACCTGAGTACCTCAAAAGACTCGTAAAGGCAAATAATGCTTTACGTAAGTGACATTCAAGTAGGGAAAAGCGTTAAGACAAATATAGCAAGAATCAACATTATATTAACAGAAAACAGAAAAGAAGAAATAAAAAGGGAGAAATAGGAAAATAAGTAAAGCGAGTCAGTATAATGAAGAGTGAATCAAAAAGATACCAAACACCCACTTTCCTTCACTTTAACACGACTGAGTAAGCACAAATTTGAAAGTGAATCTAGGTGATATCTTAATTAAGTGAAGGGGAGGAGAGAGGGAAGAGAACTTGTCCTTTTAAGAGGAAGTAGGTGAGACAACTTGTCACTATGATTATATTCCATTTGTACAAGTAGATTTTGAGAGATTTATACAAAATAATTCATAGATATAAAACTTGCACACGAAATTAATCAATGTATATATATATATATATATATATATATATATATATATATATATATATATATATATATATATATATATATATATATATATATATATATATATATATATATATATATATATATATATATATACATATATATATATATATATATATATATATATATATATATATATATATATATATATATATATATATATATATATATATATATATATATATATATATATATATATATATATATATATGTAAAAATGTAAAAAAAACAATGCACAGGTCAGTGTCGGAAATAATTTCACGAAACACGAAAAAAAAAATAACGGAAAATAATATGAAAATAATATGAACCGATGAAAGCAGCAAATTAAGATTGACAGTATGTGTGTTTAGAAGGAAAACTGACATGGAGCAAAACGCCTCTCTGGGTCTTACTCAGTGGAGGTGAGGGAGGCCAGACAAAGGGTGAACTTGTAATGGTAAAACTCACAAGATCTGCCGACTGAACTATGTACACCAATGGTTTCGTAATGGCTTGTGGTGATATATATGAGAATATCATCTTTCATTACTAATAAAGAAATACAATTTGATCCACACATTGCATAGTTCTAAAATACTTTCTAGACTTTCTCAATACAACTACCAGCAATATAATGAAACCTTCATGTGCAATGCCTCGCCCGAAGACAAACTGACGGAAATAAAAATGTTATCCGTACAGAAACTCCATCTCTATTAAAGTCATTCTTGAAAATGTCAGCAGTAACAGATATCGTGAGACCCTTCCATCAGATATCGTGAGACCCTTCCATCTGAGTGCTAATAATAACTGAGAAATCTAACTAGATATACATACCTGAAATTAACACAATCACTGCTCCAGGCACCACTCACACACACACACACACACACACACACACACACACACACACACACACACACACACACTACAACTCACACCCACGCGCACACATACACACACCAGAACGTGTTTTTCTCATGCAACTTTTACCTTATGTCATCTGTTTTCAACTCTCGTCACTAATTAACTTTTCATCCTATTTTTCATCGACGGCTGCCCCTGAAGAGATTTTTTTACGGGGAATAACAGCGAGCTAAGTTAATTAAGTGAGTCATTTTGTATTCCGCTTCTTTGTCGAGAGCATATCTAAAATTAACCTTTTGTGCAGGAATATCAGGCATTTTTTTTTTCAAGAGCAGTAAATTATAATATATTGCCCATCCTATTGCAATTAGTTTTTCATGTTCAGGGAGAATTTGCTATGAAAACTTCATTCTTAGGATAGTTTTCAGCCTTCTTTCTGCCTACCGGGATTCTTCTTTCACTGAAGATAATAAGAATTCATTGTTTTATGTATGTCCATTACAAAAACGCCAGACACTAAATGTCTTTATCTCTATTTCATCGATAGCCGTATAAACACACACACACACACACACACACACACACACACACACACACACACACACACACACACACACACACACACACACACAAACGAGTAGCTTTACACAGATTAATATTATTTTCACTCAGGAGTTTCATATCAGCAGCGAAGTCCTTGAGATGGGGAGCAAAAGTCAGGATATTTAATTTCCGTTCGATCCAGGCAGCGAAAAGTTTCAGGTAGCGAGTGAAGGGTACGAGTCAGGTCACATCTGAGGACTACATTTTTAATAAATCGTCCCCTTGAAATAATTAGGAGAAACATGGAAGGTCTTAATAATGTAAAATATTGAAGCTAACAAAAATGGAGTGGTCAGGCAAACTGATCTAACAATTATAGCATGTCCCATATATTTTTTAAAAGGAATAATTCACCAGCCTTCCTTTACGCCGCCGCAGACTCGGTAACACTCCAGCTTGGAACAAGAATGGCAGGGGGCGATCAGACCTTGGGTTTTGTGTCGAGGGATTTCCTTCCTGAAAGACGTGAATGTGACTCACCAACACAACAATGCCGATCAAGAGACGCCGGAATCCTCGCGGCCGCACGATACGGCATCCCATTCTCAGCCTTTACGATGCCATTTGCAGATAAATTACTTATTACACATAATTTCATGAGCAGTTTCCGTTGAATTTAAGTTTACGAGAAGTTGTGTTGCAGGCGCGCACCTTTCCTTGTAAAAGCGAATCTTTAGTTACGTTTATGCTGCGTTAAAACATTTGTAGCACAGTGGTCTGTAAATAGTGAAATGTATAAAATCTTAAACTCTACTGTAGCACATCTCCTTGCTTTGCATACTAGAATAGTTGAACTTTACATTTTTCCAAGGCATCCGTGACTAGTGTAGCTACTTTTCGTCGGTGAATGATAAACATTTCTGTGTACATAATGAAAACGAAATTTTAAAATTTACTGTATTAGATCAATGCTTTCTCTGCTCACAAATATTATAGCATTTGATATTTTTCAGAGCTTATGACTGACGCTGTCATTCTTCACCGCAGGAGTAACACAAACAATAAATACTGAACACTTCACTGCTCGCGCCTGTGTCCGTCCACTCGTATTGCACTCAGAAGACACCCTCGGCCACATCACACACCCCCCACGCTTCGCCATGACCAGTTATTGTATTTTTACGAAGCAGGCGCTCCTTTGCCAAACATTTCCACCGCAGATGTGTGATAGTCACATACAACCTTTTCTATAAAATGTAAACCATAACAGCACTTGCGTCAGAGCGTACAAAAATAAATATCTGTTAAGCTCCCTTTGTGCCCTACGGAAGCTAAAATACACGTTACTGGTAAATATTTAACGCTCTGTATTGGAACTAGGAATCTGCTTCTCGCTGACAACTCTCATCGAGATTCCGAAGTGTTTGAATCCCACTCTCACTGATGACTGGCGTGGAAGGGAAAAGGGAGAGCACGAAGAGAAGAGGTGGGGGAACAAGGAAATGAGGGAATGGAAGTGAGGAAAGCAGTGAAGGAGAAGAAAGAGAAGGGAGATAATAGGAAAGAAGGAAATGAAAGCAGGAGGAAGGAAAATAAAGAGAAAGAAGATAAAGCGAAGGGAAATGAAAGAGAAGGTAAGGTAGAGGAAAGGAAAGGAAAGAGAAGGGAGAGTAAGGGAAGATGGAGGAAAGAGGAGACAGAAGAGGAATGAGAAGGAAAAGAGATTTGTGAGAAACTTCCACAAAACCGAAAGATCTAGACAGAGGGATGTTAAACGGCGTGGTTTTCAGTGGCGGGACAGGAGGATGATGTAAGCTGGACAGGGTGTAGTTAGACGGCTTCCCTAGAACAGTCCCAAGTCCCACCTGAACCAACTCATCTCCTTTGAAACCAACATTTTTACCAGTTTCAGCATGACATTCTCCTCTCATGGCTTCCTCTCTTCATCGCCCCCTTCCCTAGATGACCTTTCTCGCCCTTCATGCTATTCCTCCCTTTCATGAGTCCACCTCACGCCCTACTGCTTTTTACTCCTACGCCATGACCTCGCAGCAACACTCCTCGTCCACGCCTCTCCTTCCTGCTTCGCTTACATCCAAGGATCACCTCTCTCTGCTCTTCGAACATGCTGACTGACTTTCCTCTCTCACACACTCGTATTACTTCAAAGGATTTACTTCAGCCGATCATATGCATCTCCAATTTCCAAAAAGATAGACTTGGCTTAAAAGTTTTGAAATGAAGATACATTTCTGTGAACTACAACGTTACATTGACTAATTTTTAACCATACTTTTATAGGCACAGAGTCTGAAGATCAGTAAATACAAAAAAATAGATCTATAAATGGTATAAAAGTTATGAAAAAGCTTTGAAAAAGACATAATGAATATGAAAGTATAAAGCAAATTCTGATCTAAGGAGGAAAAAAATGTACTCAGAACATTTTAGAAGTGTAACAGGTTGACAAATACAAGTACAGATGAAGTAGTGACAAAAAACATTACGTTAAATATTAATTATGTTACTGGAATTGTTTTCTTTCTGCGTAGTTAAAATCATAATAATGTTATATATATATATATATATATATATATATATATATATATATATATATATATATATATATATATATATATATATATATATATATATATATATATATATATATATATATATATATATATATATATATATATATATATATAACACTATACAACAATGTGTATTGAAAATGAATGCGGGAAAGGATAGCTTTTCTCAAATTTCACAAAAAAATTTCCCTTTGTTTGAAAATATTTGTTTTTTTTTCTTATTTACTTTTCTCACACTTCAATACCTCTGTCCCATATCCATAAAATTTTGCTGTGCGTGCTTGGAGTTAAGTCTGTGAGATTTTTGTGAGCAGTGACTTGCTTCCTTGTGTCTTCTCCGGATACACTGTATTGTATGTAATGATTATAGGAGCAATTCTCAGGCTCATAACCACCCACCCGGACATCACACACCCACCCACACACACACACACACACATGCACACAGACACACATTATGAGCTCTGAGCTCTTTCCGTACGAAAATGGTTGGCTGGGTGACCAGCAGGCGACCGTAGGTGAATGACCGTAGCTGAATGACACTGACACACAAACACACGCACACACACAAACACACACACACACACACACACACACACACACACACACACACACACACACACGCGCGCGCGCGCTGAAAGATAATATTTCACTTACCTATATAACATCATCTATTTTACCACAAAGCAAAAATAACAAACAGTTTAAGCGACGAAATTATACAGTCATTACACAGACAAAGCGGACTAATATGCCATTCTTCATTTAATTTCCACCTATTTCTAACTTCATTGTCCGGCTGCTTGATCCACATTTTCACTCACACACACCACTCCGCTAACTCTTTATTATTCACGTTCGAATCTTCGTCCCACGCGCCACCAACAGCTTCCGATAATAATACATTCAACATTTTGTTTCCCTTACACGTATGAACAAGCCCCAGGTGGGAGGTGTTATCTGAGAGGCGGCGGCTGGTCGTTATGAATGCGTGATGCACAAACTTGCACCTGTTTCGTGGTTTTACAATACTGCTGGCTTGCTTTCCCATTCCGCATGCCAGACACAGAGGGGAGAGAGAAGCTCGACAAGGAAAAAGAAGGAAACAGAAACAAAAGACAAAGCCGAGCATGTTGATTCCACAGTGTATACAAGAAAATTGAAGTTTATTACAGTTTAAGCCCAAATTATCTGAAAAGTTAGAGCCCGCGAGAGCCTTGAATAATATATGAAGTCATGGCAGTTTGTTATTTACAAGTCCTCTGAAAACTTTAGGGAAAGTTTTTAAGAATTTCTCATTATATACAGTTCTCTTCTGAGGATGTATTTGGTTAAGGAAGTCATGTCATGAAAAACTGGAGGATCATTTTTTTTTTCTTTTAGTAACCACAGGAAATATAACACAAATGTTATTATGGATATCAGAAGCACACATCACTGTTTCGGCTAAACTTCTCGCTATAATTACGTCTCACATTCTTTACTAAATTCTCGACTACCTCCAGTCCTCTTTGAAATAAAAGGAACCATTTTTGGAAAAAAAGAAAAAAATTCCCTCAAGGAAACAAGGCTGAACGCACAGACATCCGGACATCACCACAACGCTCAGTATTTCGATTCAGACAAGATTCATGAGAAGCAAGTGTAGTTAGCAGTGAATCACTTATTGACAGACAGAAAAGAGCAGACAAGAACTTTTAACTACACTTTTTTCGTATTTTCCCATTCGCACCACTTTAAAAATTGCATATAAAAGTGACATCAACACCAGAAAGCTGTTCAACAAATGTGGGCGAAAAAACAGACACTGACATGAACAACAAGATTAATAGAACAAGCAAGAAGAACCTTGAAAACCTAAACAAAGGCATATCTACTGGTCTGAACCAACAAAACTCTCATGTTCAACTGGAGAAAATTGTCACGATGCACTACACACACACACACAGAGAGAACCCGCTATCCTAATGAAGCTACGTCGCACTAGTACAAAAACCTAATAAACATTTCTCCTCCCTCAATCCCGAGGAATGGTGATAAAACTGCATTACATAAGCACTGCACCATCTACACTCACACATCCAGTAACTGCTGTTGTCATATCCTATTTCCAAAGCAACTTCACACACACACACACACACACACACACACACACACACACACACACACACACACGATTTCTGTAATGAATATAATCTACCAATACATTCATTGCCTCTATTGACAAACAGTTGGAATTAATCTCTCTCTCTCTCTCTCTCTCTCTCTCTCTCTCTCTCTCTCTCTCTCTCTCTCTCTTACCTGACCTTACGTAACCTCACACCACCTGTCCCGACCATTACGTACCTGTGAAAAGAGAGGCATGTAATGTAGTTTCATACCGAATCAGGAACAGGAATCATGGTTAAGAAAAGATCACATTGCGAGTGTTACCTGCTGCCCTGTCCTTTCCCTTCCCCTCTCCCTTTTGCCTTTCCCTCCACGGCTCTTTCATTTTTTACCGTCAGTCGCATTCTTCCTGATTTTCAAACTAGTATAGCACATGATATCCATTTTTCATTCACTCAACACCACACACACACTCTCTCTCTCTCTCTCTCTCTCTCTCTCTCTCTCTCTCTCTCTCTCTCTCTCCTCTCTCTCTCTCTCTCTCTCTCTCTCTCTCTCTCTCTCTCTCTCAATTTATTTAACTAGCCATTTACCACAACTACTACATGATTAGGTAATAAAGAAAAGGAAAAACTTGTTATAAAACACACACACACACACACACACACACACACACACACACACACACACACACACACACACCATCCCCGTAACAAGACACGGACTTTTCACCTCTTATGAAAAAACAAAGAGGGAAACGTTACATAAAGTTAATTACACCCTTCGCCTTATCGAAGTCGTGGGGAGAGAGAGAGAGAGAGAGAGAGAGAGAGAAAAAGGGGGGGGGTTTGTCTGCGTGACCGCCCCTCCCGTGCCTCGCCTGATCATCTCGCTTCACATCTTAATTGGTCAAAGTGAACTCCCTTTACACATATTCCACCTTTATGATAATGATACATAGATACACAGACACGGTTATAAGCGTATAGACATTCCCGTGGTTTCCTTCCTTCACCGCCTCCTGCAACGTCGCTTTGATCTTAAACTCTCCAAGAATCCAATGAGTTGTTTTCTTTTCATCGCTTTCCCTTCAATGCTTAATATAAACCGTCTTGAAATTCAACCACAAGCCGTACAGGACCATGTTTCATCTCTCTCTCTCTCTCTCTCTCTCTCTCTCTCTCTCTCTCTCTCTCTCTCTCTCTCTCTCTCTCTCTCTCTCTCTCTCTCTCTCTCTCTCTCTCTCTCTCTCTCTCTCTCTCTCTCTCTCTCTTCCGTGGTGGTCTCCGGCTACACATATATTTCTAAAAATCAAATTTCTTTTCCCCCTCACTTTGTAGACGTCTTATGTATCCCTTTCCTTTCTTTCCCCAAACACACACACACACACACACACACACACACACACAAGTTTAATGCCACTAACTACCAGTCCACAAGACTCCTTTCAACCTCCCCAATTTTCATCACTATACATTACCTTTCTTCTTTCCGCAGATACACCTTAATTGGCCGCCATCATCGTCAAAGTTTTAAAGTTTCACCACTTATCATCACTCGATTTCTTTTCTTTTCTTTTTTTTTCATCTCATGCCATCACCTTAGTTTTCAGATTTCATCCCTCATCATCACATCAACCCAGTTTCAAAGTTTCACCGCATAAAATTACCCTCGTTACCTCCTTTCACCAAATATTACCAACCCAGTTTCCAAGCTCCCCAAATTCACACCATCTTACCTTCCTTCCCAATTAGATATCATATCCTCCATTTTCCTGCTCTCGTCAACTTTCAAGAACTAATTAACATACTCAAGACGGGCCTCCTAGAGCTCCTCGACGGCCCACGCAATGGAAAGGAAGCCACCCAGTCGCCACCGGACGGCAGGGACGCGGAAGTGTGAATGCTGAGAGAGGAGGCAAGAGGGAGGATGCAGGAACGTACCAAGTCGCTGGCAATAGTAAAGAAGGAAGGAAGGAAGGAAGGAAGGAAGGAAGGAAGGAAGGAGATAAAGGGACTGATAACGAGGGCAAGACAAAGGAGAGGCTACACACCCGCCACACACACAATATTATATATATATACATATATTAAAGGACGGCCAAAATTATCACGATGAAGTATACGCACAGAAACGGACAAAGGCAAACAGACTGGCGACGTGACGAATGCCAGCGATACGAGAGGAGAGAAAAAAGAAAATGAAAACTGAAAGACAAAGCAATTAAAACATCAGTAAAGAAGGGAAGAGGAAGATGAAAACTATACAGAGACAAAGTAAAGGGAAAAGAAAGTAAAGTAGGTAAGAAGAAAGTGGAAATAAAGCGAGAGAAAGAACTCAAAGGGGGAACTGTGAATATCAGAAGAAACAATATTGCAAGGGAAGAGCATGATAAAAATGGAGCGAGGGAAAAGCACACACAAAAATGCCCGAACAAGAATAAAAGTGGAAAAGAGAAAGGAGGAAGAGCTTGACGATATGAAAGATGAAGAGGACAAGAATGGAGGGAAAGAACAGTCGAGAGAGAGAGAGAGAGAGAGAGAGAGAGAGAGAGAGAGAGAGAGAGAGAGAGAGAGAGAGAGAGAGAGAGAGAGAGAGAGAGACAGAGACAGAGACGAGAGAGAGAGAGAGAGAGAGAGAGAGAGAGAGAGAGAGTGTGTGTGTGTGTGTGTGTGTGTGTGTGTGTGTGTGTGTGTGTGTGTGTGTGTGTGTGTGTGTGTGTGTGTGTGTGTGTGTGTGTGTGTGTGTGTGTGTGTGTGTGTGTGTGTGTGTGTGTGTGTGTGTGTGCTGGTCAACATGATGCGTTCCCATTACACAGTCATGTAGTGTATTCTCCATAATCTGCTTTAAGCGCTGAACACGAACATGGAAAGAGTGGAAAAGGGGAACAAATGGGCTTCACTCACTCACACTCACAACACACACACACACACACACACACACACACACACACACACACACACACACAGTAGTAGTAGTAGTAGTAGTAGTAATAGTAGTAGTAGCAGTAGTAATAGTAGTAGTAGCAGTAGTAATAGTAGTAGTAATAGTAGTAGTAGCAGTAGTATCAGTAGTAGCAGTAGTAGTAGCAGTAGTAGTGGCAGAATTTTCAGTTACCTACACAGATTCAGTGAACAAATAACATAACCTAACATCAATAATCACAGAACGCTAAAACACCACGAAGGCAAACACAGTGCCAGTAGAGCACGTAACAGAATCATGAATAAGAAAATAAGTTCTCTACCCATAAAAACAACAGACACCTCGCCACACAAGAGTACAAGAATAATCCCCTCGAGAAAACACAGGTCTTATGTAACCCAAGCCACGAACTTCAAGACCCGCCAGGCCACGCCACACCTCACCCCACCTCGACTCGACACCCTGGCACGTGCACAACACAGACCCCCTCGAGACATTACGTGACGCAGCCAAGGACTCGGTAGCAAGGGGGCCAGACACACCTTAACTCCAGTCAGCCGAGCGGAAGACCCCAGGCGGGAGACCACAAGTGGGAGGCCCTAGACGCCAGGCCAGACAGAATGAGGGAGAGGAGTTAGAGAACGTACAAAACTTATTCTCTCGTACCGTTAAACTACAACCTCTCTTGATTACGTCATTGTCTCTAGAGGCAGATTCATTGTTTCTCTGAGCGTAACTGGCGCGCGCGCGCGCGCGCGTGTGTGTGTGTGTGTGTGTGTGTGTGTGTGTGTGTGTGTGTGTGTGTGTGTGTGTGTGTCAGTGCACAAAACCTTCGTTAGTTCACCTCATGTTTCATTGTTGTGAATGAGAGAAGGCACACACATTAACACCATATTTTAGGAAGGGAAATCTGCCACAAACAGCCTCAGTCACTGCCATTCCAAGCATCCTGTTCTTTATTTCCTCGTATAGTGTTCCTCCCAAGCACAAAATCCGCCATGAAGAACAAGAAAGGAACAAGTTATGAAAAAAAAACCTTCAGATTAAATAAAGTAGCGTAAATGATACAGGATTTGCATGTGTCAGTAAGTCAGCAAGTTGAAATCATCAAGCTGGGGTAAGAATGATACTTCATAGGCTTAAAAACATCACCACCACCACCACCACCACCACCACTACTGCCACCACGATCTCCATTCTTTTGTTGACACGATACGACGATACACGCACGACCCTAAACACACACACACACACACACACACACACACACACACACCTTATGCAACCCTAGGGCCGTGACGTGACTTCAGGTATTCATGGGAAAGTACAGTAGAGGGATCAGACGAGTGACGGACCACGAGGGGAAACTTAATTGTTTTCTTTTATGACTTCTGGCACTCAGATCCCCAAGGCTGCGTGACGGGCGGCCCTCCCCTCGCCCTTCCGTCACCTCCCTTTCTCCCTTTCCGTTATCTTCCCCTCTTCCTTCCCTTCTTACTTCTTTAACGAAACCATATACCCTCTTTCCCCTCACCTTCCTTCCCCTCCTTCCCTATCCTGACCCTTACACTAATTTTTAATCCCGTTCTTTTACTGTTCCTCCCTTTTCTTTCTCTCCCCTTTACTCGTTCTTACTTTCCTTCACAAACCATCTGTCCTCATTCCTTCTTCCTTCCCTCCTTTCCCCTTCCTCCTCACCTTTGTCAGTAATTCTTCATTCCCGTCTTTCACTCTCCCTCCCCTTCCTACTCTTTTTCTTCCTCTTCCTCCCCTTCCTTAATACTTCTTCATTCACCATTACAACCCTCTCCTTCAGTCCTTCCTATTTTTGGCCGCTTCCTCTTCTTCCCCTTTTCCTGTGTGTCCTCAAATTCCCCTCTACCCCTCTCACTTTTTCCATCATCCTCATCCCCTTTCTCACATTTCCTCTGCTTCCCCCTCAATGCCACTTCCTCAACACCCTTCCCCTCACCTCGACTCTACACCTACGTACAGCACACCCAACACAACACCACCAACGTGACTTGAATCTCTCCGCCTTACAAAAGCCGATGAAACTCTATAGGGATCCGAACGAATGCCAAATGGTATCCCTGTGCCACGATGAAAACCTGAACCAAGATGAACGATGGATTTTTCCGCTACACCTCTCAACAACCGATGAAACGCATGTGGGAGTTGAGCGAATGCCAAATGGTATCCCTGCTCATCGATAAGAACCCAGACCAAGGGAAACGATAGAGCGACAAAATAGGACTAACACTGTACCGTACTGAACAATACACTCGAGGCGAATCAATGCCAGACGCTGAGAGAAGAAAACAATTGTGGACTAGAAGGCGAAAAACAAAGCTATATCTCACTGATGATAAGAGTGACTGACTGATTCATGCAGGCATTTGGCGCTCACACAACGAAGTCACACGGCGCAGCTCATAAGGATGAAATGATGCGTGTCACCAAAGAAACTCGACCAGAATGAGTGACAGCACGAGAGGGGATCGAAATGCGTGACGTCAAAACAGTCTCGGGCGTCCTCGGTCAGACAAAGGGAAGGTGGAGAGAGAAGGGAAGGACACCACCGCGTCCTAACTGGTAGTAATTAATTATCTCGTCACGCCGATAAGCCAAATTTTTGCGACCTAATTTGACCTCGTGCACCAGCAGGTCGCGTGTGGATTGGTGGAGGGAGGCAGGGAGGGAAGGATGGAGGCAGGGAGGGAAGGATGGAGCCAGAGAGGGGAGGAAGAAGGCAGGAAGGTAGGGAGGAAGGCAAGACATGAGGGAGGATAGGAGGGAGAAGATTGACGGGTTGAGATGAAAATGAAGGGAGAGAGAGAGAGAGAGAGAGAGAGAGAGAGAGAGAGAGAGAGAGAGAGAGAGAGAGAGAGAGAGAGAGAGAGAGAGAGAGAGAGAGAGAGAGAGAGAGAGAGAGAGAGAGAGAGAGAGAGAATAAACACAAGCAAACCAGACAGACGCACTGGGATACAGCTATACAAACAAAGACGGCAAAGGCAGTCAAAAGTCCAGAATAAAAAAAAAAAGAAGAAATAAAATAAGGCCAAAAAATATATATAAAAAAAGAAAACAGGAAAAGAAAGCAAGAATGAATGAAAGAAAAAAAATAAGAGAAAGAGAAATTAGACATTAAATAGCAGCAATACAAAAATAGAAATGAAACTCATCCCACACTGGACATGGACTCAATTGGAAGCGATTACAAGGTCATTTAAGGCGTATCTAATTAACCTGAGATAATGAAAGAAGAAAATATTATTCCCAGGACGATCAAAGGAGTGTGTGTGGGATTAGAACCGACTTAGCAACATAAACACGGTGACTTATCGTCTTCCAGTCCAGCAGGCATGTGCAGTGAGGGTCCGGGTTCTGCGAGGAAGCTGAATTATGTGAGGCAATGTGCGTAAATAATGTTAAACCAATATGTACCGTTTTCCGTCTTTACTCCATTTATACGTGGAAAAAAAATCTGACTTTAGGAAAATACGTAAATTCTAATGGCATCCAACTATTAAAATTTGGAGATGGAGATTCTATGGGAGGAAATTATGCGTAAAAAAATAAAATAACATTGTACTTTATGAATATGTTTCTTTACAGCCTTTGATTCTAAACCTTATATTAATTACTTCCAGGTTCTCCATCTTTTCCATCATCCACACTTCCATTCACATCTATTCCTGCATCTCTGCTCCTACTACTCACTGCTATCTCTGCATATTTTCTAATCGCTTCTATCAATGAATTTCAGTGCTCCTCTTCCGTCCCTATCAATTCAGTCTATATTTATACATGTGATTGTGAACCCTGCAACACTATTTCCACTTCTATCCCTCTGTCTACCTACTACTATTTACTTCTCTCTCCTTCCTCTTTTATCTCCCTGCACGAGCATAACCATCTTCACACGATCCATCCCTGCTCTTCCCGTCTCCCTTCTCCACTCTCTCACGCCCTCTGTCACTAGCCAGCTTTCCTCCCCTCGCTGCCTCTAATAATCGTTGGCGATGTGAGCACAAAGGATCAAAGTGTTTGAGGCGTGACAAGTTAAAAAGTGGCAGTAAATGAGAAGAGGAATGTATATGTGATGGATTATGGGGAGAGCCAAGGCGATTAATGCAAGTGGGGAAGTTGAACTGTTGCACTAGAGAAAGAAGCATTAAGGGAGATGAAGTATTCTCTCTCTCTCTCTCTCTCTCTCTCTCTCTCTCTCTCTCTCTCTCTCTCTCTCTCTCTCTCTCTCTCTCAGCCATTTGCTTGTAGAATACTGGACTCGAGTGTAAAGTCCTGAACAAGGAAAAATGAACTAAGCATAGGAAACATTGATAAAATCAATGTAGTAATATCCTAACGCAAAATTGGAAATTAAGACCATACAACAACGTCCTCGTGACACCCTAAAAAAAAACACATGAGCATAGAAATGTAAAGAAATAGAAAAAAAGATAGATCGAGCATAAAAAAGACTGATGAAACTTTTTTTTTTATGTAGGAGGAACACCGGCCAAGGGCAACAAAAATCTAATAAAAAGAAAAGCCCACTCAGATGCCGGTCCCGAATAGTGTCCTAAGTGGTGGTCAAAAATTGAAGTATAAGTGTCATGAAATCTCCCTCTTGAAGGAGTTCGGAAGCAGGAAGGGAGTTCCAGAGTTTACCAGAGAAGGGAATGAATGATTGGGAATACTGGTTAACTCTTGCATTAGACAGAATAGCGGTGAGAGAAAAAAAAAAGTCTTGTGCAGCGAGGCCGCGGAAGGAGGAGAAGCATGGAGTTACCAAGAAGGTAGCAAAACCTCCGTAAAGTTAAGACGACGAAACAACTTGACACAACAGCGCCCTCTAGATAGCAACACAAGGCAGCAAGAGACAGGGAAAGGCCGACGAACGCCCAGAATATAAGAGAGAACTGCTAGAAGGAACTGACAGGGAGAAGAGTGGGGAGGGGGATAAGGTACAGGAGAATGAGAAGGACAAGGAGGAGAGCCAGGAGGGGGATAAGGAACAGGAGAAAGAGGAGCAGGAGGAGGAGAGCAGGGAGGGAGAGAAGGAGAGAGGGCAGAGCAGAGATAATGGAAGGTAGGGGCGGGAGGAACGAGGGGGACTGACAGGTCTCTCTGACCACAAAAGGGAGAGGGCCCTTGTCAACTCCTCACTCAGCAGCCTCCTCATCAAGGGCATTCTTTCCTCCTAAGGTGTGGAGAGGTCGCAGCTCCGAAGAATGAGGAGGCACAGGACGGGGAGAGTGAAAGGAATAGAATTTGAGAGTATAAGGAGGAGGTAGCGGGAAAAAAAAAAAAAAAAAAATATATATATATATATATATATATATATATATATATATATATATATATATATATATATATATATATATATATATATATATATATATATATATATATATATATATACACTACAGCATACACATGAAAAAAGAGGATGAAATAGGAAAAAATATTGAGTAAATGAAGTAAAAGAGCAAAGGAGGAAAACATTGTGGCCTTTTAATTTACTACTAAAAGATACGACGCATCATAGAATTAAAAAGAAAAAAAAGAAAAGGAAGCAGATAGAGAGAGAAGAAAGATAAGGACACGGAAAGGAGAGAAGAGAAAAGGGAGCCTGATGTCAAGATTACTTTAGTGGTGGTGGTACGAGGAGGAGGAGGAGGAGGAGGAGGAGGAGGAGGAGGAGGAGGAGGAGGAGGAGGAGGAGGAGGGAGACGAGCCGGTAGGAGAAAAGTATACAAAGAAAATAGAATAAAAAAAAAATGAAAAATATGAAAAGGATGAGGAGGAGGAGGAGGAGGAGGAGGAGGAGGAGAAGGAGGAGGAGAAAGAACGATCTAGCTGAATTCATCTCCTTGACCGGCCATCTTTCTCTTCTCTTAAATCACCAATAAGAAGACACACACACACACACACACACACACACACACACACACACACACACACACACACACACACACACACACACACACACACACATCAAAGGAACGCCCACTCCAGCATAAGGACGTGTTCCTAATTAAGGCGTCATTCCCGGAGCAAAAGAAGAAGACTCCCACTTCCTCTCCATGTCATTCCATCTCCAAAAAGCAGTTCGATTACTTCTGCTTGACTTGCATTGAATTGGCGAAGAGCAGCAGATTCGAAGGACGCTGATTCGTTTCCTTAAAAATATCACACACACACACACACACACACACACACACACACACACACACACACACACACACACACAGAGATAGATAGTTTTATTGACTACAGGTACTTTTCTGCTTAATAGATACATTACATTTTTTTTTTGTCTAAATTACAATCGTTTATATAATGAAAGCTTTACAACAACCATTCATTTTAGAAAAGCGAAATAAAGCAAATCCATAAAATTCACTTGCACAATAAAAAAAATAAGTTTACACAATAAAGACTTACAGAATAAAATAGTTCCTCTACACACACACACACACACACACACACACACACACACACACACACACACAACTTCACCAATTCATGATTTTCGACAGAACTTCCTAGCAAGAAAATGTCGCCACCCAAACTTCAGAGCCATGTCTTCTGCGAGGGAATTCTGAGGATGTTGTTTTCTGTCTGTCTTTCCGTTTATTATGGAACAGATGACCGCGACGCCCAGAAGTTTCGTGCCGGCCAGAAATGCATCCTTGATTCGCCCTGCCCCTTCGCCTACACTTCCCTTACAACATTCACCTCTGCTCTCACAACTGGTAAGATTTTTTGATAGGGCATTTTTTTTATTAGATTTTTGTTGCCCTTGGCCAGTATCCTTCCTACATAAAAAAAAAAAAAAAATGCTGACCCATGACTACTTCCTGACCCTGGTCACAAATTCTTAAATTAAGTATAATTTTGGGGGGATTTAGAAAAGTAGCTGGGCACTCTGACACTTGCGTATCGAAGTCACAAGAAAAATACTTTTTGTTGATAATTTAACTGGTAAAAAGTCACAACACCTCAGTTTTACCAACTAAATGATCCTGTTCCAATGTCCACACCAACCCCTTACTAAGCTCAGTAAAGAGAGCTGGCTTTCTCTGTAAACTGTTGGGATTACCTCGTGTGTAAACTTAAGTATGAATATAAAACATCAATTTATTTTCATTACCCTATCAACTTTTTACATAATCTAAGACTATATTTTGCTGTCTAATACGGCGCCGGAATGTCTTATGTAAGTCAATCCATGAGAACAGTTACGCTCAGAATCTGTATGAAAAATTATCACATAACTCATGTTTACACCAAAAACCCAAGCGGTGGAAGTGGATGCGTCATCGATGCTATCAATATATGAACATATTTCCTTTATATATTACTTTCACTCAGGCACCATTACTGCACGCGCGGGCAACAATAATGCCACACCAATACCCGATCAGCTGATGACGCAGTTCCATCCCCTCTATAGTGGTGAGCTATGTGCCAGGCGACAAAACAAGCCTCGATAGAGTCCTTATGAAATCCACAGCCCTCAATATCCCACGCGTTCCTATAATCGCGCCCAGCAATGCGAAGAATGTGTACCGAGTGGAGGTTAACATACAAGCCTGAGTCTAGTGTGTTGTTAACTTGGCTATAATGAATATCCTTGGCTATAATGAATATCCTAAGGGTGATATGTTAGTGTCAAATCACAGTCCTACATGCGATGGCCACGTCACCTCTACGGGCCGCTACTACAGTACAGCCACAACCACTTCAGCGGTTCACGGACCGGCTATGTTTCTTCTTTTTCTCGTATATTTAGCCCAATTTACGATACCACATTTTTCCAGAAGTCTCCAGAAAAGCTCGAGGAAACACGGTAATGTAATATTATTTACCCACTGGAAAGAACTCTTGAAATATATGCGGTGAGTTAAATACAGTCATTTTTCTGAGTCAATGCGGCGGCGGCACGTTCTGGGCGTTGGACGTGACTTTTTAACACGTTTTTTTTAATCAAATGGTGCATGTCCAGGCGCGGTTCTGACGAGGCGAAAATGCTTACAGGAAAAAAAAAAATAGTTCCTCTTGGGCCCAATTCCTGCTCCCGACACCAGCCCGGGCCTTGTCTTCCGCCACTCGCCGCTCAGGGAGTCTGCCTAACCAGCTTTCCGTCCTGAATTTCCTCCGTGGAGCCCAAAGCCGTCTTGTTAAGCATCCCACCGGGTCCGTCCTCCGCCCCACTTGCAAAACCACTCACTAAAGCACCAAGAGAAAGGAATTTGCTCACCAGTGCTCGAGCAGATAGTTAAGAGACTTCTCCGTTTGGGCAAGAGTAGAGGTGCAGTTAAAGAATTCAGCAGTACACGGCTTTGGCTGGTGTCGAGACGCAGGAACCTGACCCAAGAGGACTGCTTTTTTGCCTACAAACATTTCCACCTCGTCAGCTCCTGGGCATGCACGGCTCCCTTGAAAAATGTTTCAAAAAGTCACGACCATCGTCCACAGGTTCAGGCGTTCGTCTTTTCTTTGCATTATATATTCTATTAATTACGTAAGGCCTGAAACAGACTCTTCCATCACTTTTACTGGATCCTAAGTAGAATTCATAGGAGAAACATAACTCTATTAATTATATAAGGCCTGAAACAGACTCTTGCATCACTTTTACTGGACCCTAATGTCAAATTCATAGGAGAAAAATAATTCCTCACCTTCCAGTGTACAATTTAAAAAGTGGATTGGGTCATCGGAGGGCACGGGTTTGTTATGGTGCATCAGAGGTAAACTAGTTAGTTATGTTGTCGTAATTGGCCAGTGTTGAGAGAATCAATCTTTTTATCCTTAGAGGCTTAAAAGCTAAGATGTGAAGGAATTCTAATTAATGTATGCATCTTAACGTTTTTTTTTCTTTTTCACCTAAGTCATTTTAAAGACTCCAGACTGGTATATGAACAGATGGGTAATACAAACTGCTACAAAAACAAACAGGCAATACAAGATTATATACACAAACAGATGAACAATACAAAAATAAGGCATTTTTGTTGCCCTTGGCCGGTGTCCCTCCTACATAAAAAAAAAATATATATATACACATATAAATACTATAACGAATGTCAATATATACTATAACTAATATGTCAACAGATAGGCAATACAAACTGGATCAATACTATCATCCAACCATGCGATGCTCCAGGCGGCTGAGTGAACTTTTTAATGGGAAGAAGAGAGAGGCAGACACAGACAGACAGAAAGGCGAGGCAACCCGAACCCCCCGGTAATAGGTGTGTTTGGGACGAGGCTCCCTATCAGTGACGGGGACGCATCTCATCGCCCAGACGCCAAACTTATCTTAATGGCCACTTCTGTCAGACGACGAAGTTGCCACTCGACGCTCCTTTCCAAACAGGAGGAGAAAAAACTGTAATGGCGGCCAGGGAGGAACAGCCAGGTGAACAGTAATGGCGGTGTGTTTCGAAAGGTGTTCAGTGTTTAGTGTTCACGTTTGGGAATTGTTTTGGTGTTAGTTATGCTCCGTTCTTTTCCTGTTCGTTTACATCTGCCTCAGACTAAACGTACACACACACACACACACACACACACACACACACACACACACACACACACACACACACACACACACACACACACACACACACACCTTGAAGGAAAACAAAATATTCCCCATCAGATAGACGTTCCCAAGACGGCTCATTTCCCTGACTCAATTACATGTGTGTGTGTGTGTGTGTGTGTGTGTGTGTGTGTGTGTGTGTGTGTGTGTGTGTGTGTGTGTGTGTGTGTGTGTGTGTGTGTGTGTGTGTGTGTGTGTGTGTGTGTGTGTGTGTGTGTGTGTGTGTGTGTGTGTGTGTGTGTGTGTGTGTGTGTGTGTGTGTGTGTTTGCGCGCAGCATAAGACCACCTACGTACATGCATGCATACAAGACCACCTGATATTCACATTGCACACTGCTACCACCACCATCACCACCACCATCTAAGGAAGAGAAAGAGAAAGAGGACGAGTAGAAAATAGTTATGAACGCACACCTCCATCCATGCACTAGAAATCCCTTAAAAATATCCCTTGCGTAGGTAGCGGAACAAAATCCACCCCATTTACCTACCTAACCGCTTCCAGAGTCTATCTTTCACGGAAGATGAATAGCTTGCCGCCACAACAGACCCGGAGCGGTGGTCTGGCGTCTCAGCACCGGGGTACGTCTGCAGCAGCGAGCGTGATGCATCAGGTGAAGACGTGGGGGTGATCAGGCTACTTCTGGTTTACTAACAGAAGGTGGAGGAGTCAGCAACTAAAGTGATTACATAAGCTGCTCACACTTGTACGATCCATAACCAAAGGCAACCCGATTACATAAAACAGGGGCAATCAATAATGAAGTCACAATGGCTGAGGAGGAAGAGGAGGATCGAGAAGAGGAGGAAAAGGAGAGGGAGGATGTATGTAACCACGGAGTTGAGGACAGGAAGTAAGATACCCGTAGGATAAGAGCTATATGAAGAGGAGGAGGAGAATGAGAAAGAGGATATGGAATCGAGAACAAAGACGTAAAAAACAACAACAACAACAACAACAACAACAACAACAACAACAACAACAACAACAATGACGATGAGGAAAAAAAGATAAGTACTGGAGCTAAAAGGACGATGTGTACAGAGGTTCTAACACCATTTCGATCCACTGCTTCCCAAACTGACTAGTACACCTCTTATTACAGTCAATCATCACTTCCATCCCTTCAGTCAACACGCGACTGCTGCTAACCCATTAACCTCCACCATACCTTCAATACCCAACACGCTTTCATAACCGCCACCAACGATAACACTATACTGTATACTGCCCGAGCACCCTCAACCACCCTCACTCCCTCCACCACACTGACCA